>NW_028220204.1:0-15174 GCF_045865225.1 Trachurus japonicus | reverse complement strand
AACGTAAATTATGAAAAGTCCAAAATTTCAACAAATCCCACAGGTAAGAGCTGTCAGTCAGACAGAGCAGAGGATCAATGTCTGTTGTGACTGTTTTTATTGACTGGTCATTACTTGGTTCAGGTCCCACCAGCTCTGAGAGGAGATGTCATGGAGCTGTCGTCCTCTCTCTGAGTGTTTTCCTGCTGGCTGGACTCATCGGCCTCGGTGTTCACTGTGAGTCTGCTTCATTTAGGACTTAAGAAACCACACAGACAACCACAACCAACTAACTCATTCTATTATTCATGATATACCTATTCACTGTATTATTCACTGTATTTGTATTATTGCACCTATTGTATTCAGTATCTGTTATCCTTCTTTAGCCTGACCAGGGACAAAGACTGCAAATTAGCTGTCTTGTATGCATCGCATTTTCCATTCTTTGTGGCAATGTTGTATGTATCGTCCCTGTTAAATAAACATTAAAATAAATAAATAAATAAAATATGGACAAACGCTAAAGCCTGTCCGGCTCAGTCACTGCAGTCAGACTGGCCAAAAGCAGGTCTCCACTGGCCTGAAGACGCTCGGTCAGGTCGACTGAGTGACGGTCTAAGATAAACAAAGATAAACACTGAAACACGCCACACATTCACTGATGTTGATGTCAGGAGGGCAGTTTGTATATGGTAGCTGTAGAGTTTTGTTTTGCAAGATTTGAACTGTTTGATGGAATATTCAAGTCGACTTGGTCAACTTCAGGGATAAAACAATTACAACTGTACAATTGGTACCTTAAGAACCAATGAGCAGGATTTAGTGACATCTAGTGGTGAGTTTGCAGATTGCAAGCAGTTGACTTCCCCTGCCCTCACCTCTCCCTTTAAAAACATATCACAACAATATAATGACAGCTCACCTCAGACCATCTGCTCACTTTCCTTATTCCCATGTCCCGTTGATGCATTTTTAATGTAACTGCCGCTGCTGTCCTGCTTTTTGCCCTGAAGATGTTTGTGTGTAAGTGTTGTTGTTGTTGTCATCCTGCTTGTTGTTTTTATGAGACCAAAGACAAATCTCCACATTGTGTACAATAAATGAAACTAACTAACTAACTAACTTAACACATCGACCCTTTCCAGTATTTTATTAATAAAAATGATTTAAAGTGTTAACATTTTGAACTCGAGCATTTGTTAAGCACTTCCTTTAGTGCAACAGTGACTGAACTAAGTGTGCAGTCAAGACCCTGTTCAGACCTGTTATTAACTATGGTGATCTGATCACAAGTGGTCAGCTCTGAATATATGTGTGAACCAAGGGGGCAGTTGTCGGTCTGAGAAGTGAAGCTCACTTCCGCGTTCAAAAAACTGCAATCCCCTCGGATTCCTCTGGGGGCTGGTGTCAGAAGGGAGCATTCTCCATAGACCCCCATGTTAAAATCGCCGACTTTACATCCTCAGTAAACATGTTAAAAGCCTGGTGTCAGAACGTTTTTTCGTCTCAATCGATAGTTTCTACCCCCGCACACAGTCTGAGGGGGGTGAATTTTTTTTTAACTCTACCGTTTTACTGTTATTAGGTTAAAACTCTGGCCAATTAGGGCGCGGAAACGTTGAGTGACAGGTCTGAGCAGCTCCGTGGACAGCTGCTTCGAGGCCAGGGGGCGGGTTCTCGGCTGGCCAATCCAACATGGCGCTGTTCAGGTCGCCATATTTGAGTCACAAAAACGACTCCCCAAAACCAATGGGTGACGTCACGGGTGCTACGTCCATTCTTTTTACAGTCTATGGTGTGAACACACTGAATACACATTTTTTCACTGTGGACCACTATCCTTTTGCAGTGTGAATGCAGATGTATGTTTTACCCTATTTTCAATAGATAAACCTGTATTTTATTGTAACCTTTGATTTCAACATACTTCACTCTATTCATTCTGAGTTGTGCAAGCTGGAGCTAATCGTTGCATCTAGCGGGCGAAGGTTTGAGCTGTCAGAGATAAACCACAATGCAGACAGAGTACTGTATGTGGACAGAGCTGTGCAGTGAAGAAACAGACTGGGGTGAGTCATGTTTAGCATCACCTCCAGGTGCAATTTAATGTTGAGAAGCTGTTTACATAGATCCAATCTTCAGCAAAGTCAAACACTCACACAGACCAAAGTATTAAACAAACAGGAACAGTTTGTACTGAAGCCTTTCATCACCATATCCAACACTAAGCAGCCCTCATTTCACAGATCCACTTCAAGGACGTTTGACATGGCACATCATTCCAGTTTCTCTTCCCATCACTTCTGATCTGAACACAGTCCTCCTTACCACCTTCATTATTAGGCTCATTATCAGCCCAGTACCTAGAAGGGAACCAGAGCATCATGTTTAAAGGGATAGTTGAACATTTTGGCAAATTGGCCCATTGCCATAATCCCTATAGTCATAGCAGTAGGTTTGTTACCTTTAATTGTCGGTGCAAGCTATTTTTAAAACGGCGGAGGGCAGCCGCGAGCTGGTCGGAGCTACACTACGGAGGCTAATGGGATTTCTTGGTTTCCTGCATCAAACTCATCAAATACACAATCCAAAAACTCCAAAAACGCTCTGGTGGACAAGTTTTGACCTGCACATTCACCATGCTATGAGATAATAACGGAACGTTACTAGACAGAGTTGTTTTAGAGGTAAATGCAGAGACTGCTAGCTGAAAAACTGTCCCTGAAGGCAACGTGCATCAGTGTTTTTGCATGAATTTACCTCTAAAACAACTCTGTCTGGTAACGTTCCGCTCTGCTCCGCCGTTCTTAAAATAGCTTACACCAACAAATAAAGGTAACAAACCTACTGCTATGACTATAGGGATTATGGCAATGGGCCAGTTTGCCAAAATGTTCAACTATCCCTTTAACAAACATGATTTTTTTTCAAACACTGAAAGTACAAAGCAGTTTGGACAATGTGTTGGAACAAGAGCAATTTTTAATAGCGAATGACAAAAATGTCGACCTTAATAATTTTCACCAGGTCTGATGTGTTTGCAAAGTTTGATGAGTTTTTGAGCATGCTGTGACCCTCAAAAAGGCAATTTGCTTTGTGAAATAATAAACCATGAGTTCTCAAAAGGGTCCTTACATCCTTTCACCTTTTGCTCTAACCCTAAAAATCAAGATACATGTCAACAGAGTTTGAGAACAAGTGAAGATCAACTTATAATTTCCCACTAGAGTTATAGCTCAGTCTCCAGGTCCTCTCGTGGACTTTGTTGTTCTCCATACTAACTAACCTGATCCTCTCTGCTACAGTGGTGTTTAACAAGGGCCTTGCAGCAGGGTTTTCTTACACCACCTGCTGTAAAAGTCATGATCAACTACCACAACTTGCATCGTCCTGTGAGAAAGTATCAAGGTGATCAGGGAGCTGCTGTACAACTATTCTCATGAAAAGAAATTGTTGGATAAAATATGTAGTAAAAAAAAATTAGAAGCCTTACGCCGTAGTCAGTGGAGTTCCATCGACCCATTTCCAGACGCCCTCCTTCTCGTTGTCGGTCAAACCAATCCAAATTTTATCCGAGGTTAATCCAATGAGGAATGTCTGTTAAATATGAAGAGACCACGTTATACAATTATCTGACTATATCAATGACACAGGAAAGAAAATTAATGTTAATCACACACACACACAAACACCCACACACACACACACACACACACACACACAACCTGCTTTTCAGTACTGTCTATGACGACCAGATCTGCTCCTCTGCCTCTGCAGTCCTCTCTGCCTTTGTCCCAGGAACCAGACTCAGTGGAGAGGAGGTAACAGGAACCACTGAAGATTGTCCATCCTGAGGGACATGTTTTCTCTGCAGGACACAAGAGGATCAGAATGACCTATCATCTTGTTGTGTAAAGGCATTTGAAGCCCCACTACATACGATTTGTGGTACTGGGAGCCTACTCTGGTTGAGCAGAGCAACTGTCTGCTACCTCATTCCCAGAGAAGCACAGTAGCCTATGCAAATCTGTTGCCATTGTCAGTACCGGTGCTGTTGCCGTCATCGGTACTGGTAGGCTACCGTTGCCGTTGTCAGAACCAGTGGCGCTGCCGTCATCGTTGTAATTGGTAACGGCCGGTAGCTGTGCCAAGCAAAGCTCCAGAGCTCGAGCTCTGGAGGGGAGGCTGGTCGGCCGTGCAGCCCAGCACAGGGCGATCGTGTGTGGGTGAGAAGAGCAGGGAGACTGGGCTTGAGCTCAGGCTCTGGAGCTTAGCTCATACACAAATAAATCTAATAAGACAAACATGCAAAGACTCACTGCGTTCGTACAAACTCTGAAGCTCATCCCGCTCTTTGGTGACTTCAGTGAGGGTGGAGTTCAGCTGGTCTCTCTCTTTAGTCAGGGACAAAGACTTGTTATCACTGATCTGGAGACGCTCACTCAGGTTGGCTTTGACAGAGGAGAACTCTGCAGCTAAGCCATGATCTGAAATAAATCAAGACACACAGAACACCTACAATTATATCATGCAAACAGAAAGAGGGTCAGGGCCACATATTTCCTTATTTTGCAGCCACCCAGGTTTCAGTCTAATCCATGGTAACTTTTTAATATCACCTGGTGACACTTTGAGTGTGCTGTCTGAATTTGCATTGCATGTTGTCCACTTAAACTCATTACAAGTTCAATTCAATTCAATTCACCTTTATTTCAAGTGTAAAAGCACCAAAACATGGTCTCAGAACACTTTAGAAGACCACACACACACACACACACACACACACACACACACACACACACACACACACACACACACACACACACACACACACACAAAAGAGAATTAGAGATGACAATTAAGGCCAACATGACAGAACAACAACAACAACAGAAACAGTGACAATAGTGACACAAAACAAAGAACAAAATGAACAAAAACAAAACAAACAACAGAACAGAAATAAAACGTGCTATCAGGCTATACCGTATGTTTGAGAAAATAAATGGGTCTTTAGTCTGGATTTGAAAGTGGTAATGGAATCTGCATCTCTGACTGATTGCGGGAGCCGGTTCCAGAGGAGTGGGGCACGGTGGGAAAATGCTCTTTCACCTGCTGATTTTTTGTTGACTTTGGGGACCATGAGGTAGTTACCATTCTGTGAGCGGAGGGCACGTGTGGGAGTGTATGGGATGAGTAGATGTGACAGGTATGGAGGTGCAAGTCCATGTAGGGATTTGTAGGAGTATTTGTGCCAGTAGGAGTAACTTGAAATCTGATCTGGATTTAATTGGGAGCCAGAGTGAGATTAAAGCTGGGGTTATATGATCAAATTTCCTAGTTTTGGTAAGTATTATGGCAGCTGCATTTTGGACAAGTTGTAGTTTGTGTGTGCTACGGTGTGGTAGGCTGGAAAAGAGAATATTACAGTAATCTAATCTGGATGAAACAAAAGTATGAACCAAAATCTCTGCGTCTGAGGTACTTAGGAGAGGACGGATCTTTGAAATGTTACGGAGATTAAAAAATGCTGTCTGGGTGATTTCCCTGATGTGTTTGTCAAAAGACAAGGTGGAATCAAAGGTCACACCAAGGTTTTTAACTGTATAGTGTGGAGTGATAATACAGCCGTCAATGTTTAGCCTAAGGTCGGTGAGGAGTGGTAGTTGGTTGGTCGGGCCTACGACTAATATTTCAGTTTTGCTGGCATTCAGTCGTAAGAAGTTTTGTGACATCCAGTCAGTGACAGCAGCTAAGCAGGATTCAAGATTTGCAAGATGGGAGTGATCGTCGGGTGTAATTGGTATATAAATCTGCGTGTCATCTGTGTAACAGTGGTAACTAGAAAATTTCCTCTCGGGAAATTTTGAATGGGCCACGGGAGCTACTGCGGGTTGTGCCATCTCTGTCAACATGGGAATCAAACCCACGATCTTAAGGTCAAGACAGAGCTGATCAGACAGACACATGATCATCTTTCTATAAGCACTGATATGGAGGAGCTGTAACCACATTAGGTTAACTGTGTGTGTGTGTGTGTGTGTGTGTGTGTGTGTGTGTGTGTAGGTGTGTGTGTGTGTGTGTGTGTGTGTGTGTGTGTGTGTGTGACTGTAATCACATGAAGCTGGCTCTAGAGTCTGTGTGTGTGTGTGTGACTGACTTGACACATAGTTAGTTAGTAGCTGCATCCTGTGTCAGTCTGATTTAGCTGTGTCTGTGTTTATAAACATTTAAACGAGCGCCAGGTGGATTGTTTATGAAGTTAACGAGCTCTGGCCTGAGGATCAAAGAGGTTACCACGGCGATAGGGGCCCCCGCAGGCTGAGACAGACAGAAACGTGGAGAAAAAGAGCCATTTTCTGCCTCTAAACCGGTCTCACATTTAGGCTTAGCATGACAAAACGGTAACTCCTATCAGAACAAAACACAGATCAACGTTGCTCTAAGGACTTAATGAAAATTTCGGTACGATTTGGTGTTTCTACAGTAAATATTTTGGCGACGCTGGCAGTTTTAAAACATCAGGCCATTCTGCTCCTCTCAGAAAATATTTGTATTGGACTCAATGAGGAGCAGAGACAGACGTGGCCGCACTCAGAGGCTGATTCTGTCAATTCTGTAAGTCTCTCTGATATTTTGAGCACATGACATGAGAGATAACAAGTTTGTCTTACAAATTCTGAAAAAATTATGTCTGTAGAGTGTAAATTGTGGCCGTGCTGACAGTTTATCCAGAAAAAATACTGAATGTTTCTTCACTCTCTCCCACTCTAACCGATGATGTCACGCACTCTGACACGAACATTCCATGCAATACACACCCATTATAAACTCATAATTTCTCCAAAAATGATCATGGTCATTGATCAGGGATTGATCAAAAACTATATGACCTATCAAAACGTGGAGTAATACGACAATACACAAGACTTGTGTCTACTGTTTAAAGTTTAAATGGAGTCTCTAGGTGAAAGTATGCCTGAGCAGTAGACGTTTGTTAAACTCCAATGATTGGTCTTTTTCGCTCTTTTTTTTCCGCCCGTCCCATTGACTTACATGCAAATTTTTTGCGCAGTTTTTCGCGACGTAGTCGCGAAAAATTCGTAAACTGTTGAGAAAAGTAATAGCACACCGATCCCAATCAGGACGCACGTTTTGATATATAATTTGTCCTGCAACTCTTCGAGTTGCAGGACTAGTAGCGCATCGAAAATCGGCCGGAAGTGGAAAAATAACTAGAAAAAGCATTTCCAAGAATGGAAATGGTGTGACTGCTGATAGCAACTGAACGCTGTTGCAGAATTAGCAAATAGTGCAAGCAGTGATCACCATACAAATGTTTGACCAAGGTCAGAATCGAACCCACAACCTCATGGTCATTAGACTTCCACTCTGCCTCTAGGCCACAGTGCACACACAGTTGCAGAGACTGTTGTCTGTTAATGATCTGCACACTGTCAACATCAAGAAAGCTTGAGAGTCAAGCTTGAATGACTTAGAATGAAAATTTCTGTGAATTTCAGGCTGAGAGCAGCAGTTTCAACATGAAGCAAGTTATCAGAAGTCAACAGAGGACAACTGGGAAAATAATTCACTATAATTGTTGTTGAGGCAAGATTTGAACCAGCAACATTCAGGTCTCCAGACCAGCAAGCTAACCACTAGGCTACAGACAGAGACAGTATGTGAGGGGTAAAGAAAACCTTTGATAAGAGGATCACTGGCTTCTGCTTAAAAAAAAAAGTAAGGAATCAAACCCAAGACCTCATGATCAATAAACCTTTACTCTGCCACTTCGCCACAGAGAGCACAGACATAAGCATGTTTCAGACAGAGTTGTGGAGAATTCTCAGCATTGGGCTGAATGAGAGCAGAGAGCTCCCTGGCTGCATTTAAAAAATATTTAAAATTATTATCTAAGTCTCTTTGCATTTTTGACCAGAATTTTAGCCAGAAGACAAGTGTGGCTACAAAACTGGAGAAAATAATTTGTCTAGAGTTTAATTTGCAGAAAAAGTTAAATATTTGAAAAAGTATAAATAGTTAAAAAGAGAAAAGTAATGCCGATAAAGTTCAAAAAAAGCTGCACGTTTTGATACATGAATTGTTGAAATAGCACAACACCTAACACACTAACCATATGGCCACAGAGAACCTGAGTTACAATGAGCTTTATACTATGAGGAATCAAAGACTGTCCAATGACAGCTGAATAATTGGAATCAAAAGTCAAGCAATGAAGTGAAAAGACTGAGGCAGGAATTGAACCCATGACCACATGATCACTAAACCTTTACTCTGCCACTCGGCTACAGAGAGCACACTGCTTTCAAGACTGTTGTCATTCATTGTAATGTGATGATGTGCTGCAAACTGGTACGAGTAATCAAGGAGATAACAAACACCTGTAACCAATTGAGGGTGGGGGAGGAGAGCAGAATTCAACATAACATAACAAGAATTCTTCCCTTGGATTCGAACCAGTGACCTTAGGGTTGGCAAGCAGTTACCCTACCCCCTACACTACAGTGGAGTTGTGAAGAAGAGAGGTTGAGACTTTGATGAATGTGAGATTTTTTGTGAAAAAGTTAAATATTTGAAAAAGTATAAATAGTTAAAAAGAGAAAAGTAATGCCGATAAAGTTCAAAAAAAGCTGCACGTTTTGATATATGAATTGTTGAAATAGCACAAAGTATGAAGGACTAGAAGAAGACCGTAAAAAGGCGGAAGAAAATGGCCAAACAGAAGAACAATAGTGTGACTGCTTCAGCAGTCACACTAACTAGAAAAAGCATTTCCAAGAATGGAAATGGTGTGACTGCTGATAGCAACTGAACGCTGTTGCAGAATTAGCAAATAGTGCAAGCTGTGATCACCATACAAATGTTTGACCAAGGTCAGAATCGAACCCACATCCTCATGGTCAGTAGACTTCCACTCTGCCTCTAGGCCACGGTGCACACACAGTTGCAGAGACTGTTGTCTGTTGATGATCTTCACACTGTCAACATCAAGAAAGCTTGAGAGTCAAGCTTGAATGACTTAGAATGAAAATGTCTGTGAATTTCAGGCTGAGCACTAACCATATGGCCACAGAGAACCTGAGTTACAATGAGCTTTATACTATGAGGAATCAAAGACTGTCCAATGACAGCTGAATAATTGGAATCAAAAGTCAAGCAATGAAGTGAAAAGACTGAGGCAGGAATCGAACCCATGACCATATGATCACTAAACCTTTACTCTGCCACTCGGCTACAGAGAGCACACTGCTTTTAAAACTGTTGTCATTCATTGTAATGTGATGATGTGCTGCAAACTGGTATGAGTAATCAAGGAGATAACAAACACCTGTAACCAATTGAAGGCGGGGGAGGAGAGCAGAATTCAACATAACATAACAAGAGTTCTTCCCTTAGATTCGAACCAGTGACCTTAGGGCTGGCAAGCAGTTACCCTAACCCCTACACTACAGTGGAGTTGTGAAGAAGAGAGGTTGAGACTTTGATGAATGTGAGATTTTTTGTGAAAAAGTTAAATATTTTAAAAAGTATAAATAGTTAAAAAGAGAAAAGTAATGCCGATAAAGTTCAAAAAAAGCTGCACATTTTGATATATGAATTGTTGAAATAGCACAAAGTATGAAGGACTAGAAGAAGACCGTAAAAAGGCGGAAGAAAATGGCCAAACAGAAGAACAATAGTGTGACTGCTTCAGCAGTCACACTAACTAGAAAAAGCATTTCCAAGAATGGAAATGGTGTGACTGCTGATAGCAACTGAACGCTGTTGCAGAATTAGCAAATAGTGCAAGCAGTGATCACCATACAAATGTTTGACCAAGGTCGGAATTGAATCCACAACCTCATGGTCATTAGACTTCCACTCTGCCTCTAGGCCACGGTGCTCACACAGTCGCAGAGACTGTTGTCTGTTAATGATCTGCACATTGTCAACATCAAGAAAGCTTGAGAGTCAAGCTTGAATGACTTAGAATGAAAATTTCTGTGAATTTCAGGCTGAGAGCAGCAGTTTCAACATGAAGCAAGTTATCAGAAGTCAACAGAGGACGACTGGGAAAATAATTCACTATAATTGTTGTAGAGGCAAGATTTGAACCAGCAACCTTCAGGTCTCCAGACCAGCAAGCTAACCACTAGGCTACAGACAGAGACAGTATGTGAGGGGTAAAGAAAACCTTTGATAAGAGGATCACTGGCTTCTGCTTTAAAAAAAAAGTAAGAAATCGAACCCATGACCTCATGATCAATAAACCTTTACAGGTGCTGCAAACTGGTACGAGTAATCAAGGAGATAACAAACACCTGTAACCAATTGAAGGCGGGGGAGGAGAGCAGAATTCAACATAACATAACAAGAAGTCTTCCCTTGGATTCGAACCAGTGACCTTAGGGTTGGCAAGCAATTACCCTAACCCCTACACTACAGTGGAGTTGTGAAGAAGAGAGGTTGAGACTTTGATGAATGTGAGATTTTTCAATGATGTTTAAAATAAAGAGTAATTAGTATAAATTAGCCACACCAAGTAAGAAGAGGACTTTTTTGTGACCTGTGACTATTTTTTGGTGAATTAAAATGAATTAAAAAGCACTTAACGGCAAGTTACAAAGTTGAGCTCCTTCTCCTGCTGATGTGAAAAAAATGCATTGAGCTGAATGGGAGCAGAGAGCTCCCTGGCTGCATTTAAAAAATATTTTAAATTATTATCTAAGTCTCTTTGCATTTTTGACCAGAATTTTAGCCAGAAGACAAGTGTGGCTACAAAACTGGAGAAAATAATTTGTCTAGAGTTTAATTTGTGGCCGTGCTGACAGTTTAGCCAGAAAAACTCTAGAATGTTTTTTTGCCTCTATCCACTCTGACACCACTCTGGCTCTGCTCGTTAGACGCAACACACACACATTATAAAGCTGAAAAAAATCAGAAAAAGTTAAATATTTGAAGAAGTATAAATAGTTAAAAAGAGAAAAGTAATGCCGATAAAGTTCAAAAAAAGCTGCACGTTTTGATATATGAATTGTTGAAATAGCACAACCACGTCCCTCGATCCAGCTACGCCCCGGATAACAAAGGGAAAAGAACCCGGCGGGGAAGGAAGAAAAAGAGCGGAGTGAGAGCCAGACTCAAACGGGAATGAGGTAAACACCAGCCGCTTCCCTCTGTTATCTTAGCCAATGTGCGCTCAATACGGAACAAGACAGACGAACTACAAGCTAATGCGACATACATGTACGAGTACAGGACAGCCGCAATTTTGGCATTTACGGAAACCTGGCTCAGTAGCAATGACAGCGACAGTTCTCTGTATATTGATGGCTTTGGGACTCAGAGAAGGAGGGCGACCTTTGTGCCCAGAGCTGTCCTCCTGCTCAACTCGCAGCCATCGCTGGCCCAAGAACTGTGTGGAGCCCCACCCAATCCCAGCCCCACCCAATGCCCCCAGCCCATCCCCATCCAGTCACTTCAACCCAGCCCCACCCAACCACCCATCACCCTCCACCCACCACTCACCTCCTAAGTTGTGTGGAGGGTTGGACTGGACTTGATTGGCCTGAAGGACATGAATGCACTGCACTTTAAAGTTGCATTACTTATTATTTATTTATTTATCTCATACTTGTGTGTGTGTGTGTGCGTGTGTGTGTGTGAGTGTTTGCTGTTTATTGTGATCTTACCTGAACTGCTCAGCGTGCTTTTTAATTGCCCCTTGGGGATGAATAAAGTTTTTTTTGAATTTTGAATTTTTAAAAGAAAGAAAGAAAAAGAGAGAAAAAAAGAGACAAAGGGTTTATAGATAGATACTGTAGATAGATAGATAGATAGATAGATAGATAGATAGATAGATAGATAGATAGATAGATAGATAGATAGATAGATAGATAGATAGATAGATAGATAGATAGATAGATAGATAGATAGATAGATAGATAGATAGATAGATAGATAGATGGATGTTAAAAGCTGCGTCCTATGTCCCAGGCTCCACCTGTAATTGTACTACTATTAATAGAGTTGGAAAGACTAAACGTCTGAACTTAAATTCATGAGAAAAATATAAATTGTTGGAGATGTTTACATCAGAAGTATAAAATAATTGAGAGGTTGATGAATGTGAGCTGAAAACCTGTGTGTGTGTGTGTGTGTGTCTGACGGTCTCTCTGTCTGCGTGTACATGTGCAGAAAGCCACAGAACTCCTCTCTCCCTAATGATCTGATTGATTGGCAGCCTGCCCTCAGAAGTTACCATGGCGACTCAACTAACTGCTTACATTTTACTGTGTGGAACAGTGTTGTGTTTGTGTGTTTGTTTGTTTGTGTATATGTGCATGTGTGCAGTGTTGGTAATAACGGCATTAGAGTATAACAGCGTTACTAACGGCGTTATATTTTTCAGTAACGAGTAATCTAATTAATTACTTTTCCCATGGTTTTTTTTTTTTGACCAAAAATTAAAATTTCTCCAAACTCGGATATATCATCTGGGGGTCCGAGGGGAGTCCAACGCAGAAGGTTTGGTTGAAATCGGGCCGGTGGTTTTGGAGAAAATGACCAAAAACCAAACAAGCCATTTTAAAAAGACGACAGGGGGGGTATTACGTTTTTTTTTTTTTGACCAAAAATTAAAATTTCTCCAAACTCGTATATATCATCTGGGGGTCCGAGGGGAGTCCAACGCAGAAGGTTTGGTTGAAATCGGGCCTGTGGTTTTGGAGAAAATGACCAAAAACCAAACAGGCCATTTTAAAAAGACGACGGGGGGGGTGTTACGTTGTTTTTTTTTTGACCAAAAATTAAAATTTCTTCAAATTTCTCCAAACTCGGATATATCATCTGGGGGTCCGAGGGGAGTCCAACGCAGAAGGTTTGGTTGAAATCGGGCCGGTGGTTTTGGAGAAAATGACCAAAAACCAAACAGGCCATTTTAAAAAGACGACAGGGGGGGTGTTACGTTTTTTTTTTTTGGACCAAAAATTAAAATTTCTCCAAACTCGGATATATCATCTGGGGGTCCGAGGGGAGTCCAACGCAGAAGGTTTGGTTGAAATCGCGCCGGTGGTTTTGGAGAAAATGACCAAAAACCAAACAGGCCATTTTAAAAAGACGACAGGGGGGGTGTTACGTTTTTTTTTTTTGGACCAAAAATTAAAATTTCTCCAAACTCGGATATATCATCTGGGGTCCGAGGGGAGTCCAACGCAGAAGGTTTGGTTGAAATCGGGCCGGTGGTTTTGGAGAAAATGACCAAAAACCAAACAGGCCATTTTAAAAAGACGACAGGGGGGGGTGTTACGTTTTTTTTTTTTGGACCAAAAATTAAAATTTCTCCAAACTCGGATATATCATCTGGGGGTCCGAGGGGAGTCCAACGCAGAAGGTTTGGTTGAAATCGCGCCGGTGGTTTTGGAGAAAATGACCAAAAACCAAACAGGCCATTTTAAAAAGACGACAGGGGGGGGTGTTACGTTTTTTTTTTTTGGACCAAAAATTAAAATTTCTCCAAACTCGGATATATCATCTGGGGGTCCGAGGGGAGTCCAACGCAGAAGGTTTGGTTGAAATCGGGCCGGTGGTTTTGGAGAAAATGACCAAAAACCAAACAGGCCATTTTAAAAAGACGACAGGGGGGGGTGTTACGTTTTTTTTTTTTGGACCAAAAATTAAAATTTCTCCAAACTCGGATATATCATCTGGGGGTCCGAGGGGAGTCCAACGCAGAAGGTTTGGTTGAAATCGCGCCGGTGGTTTTGGAGAAAATGACCAAAAACCAAACAGGCCATTTTAAAAAGACGACAGGGGGGGTGTTACGTTTTTTTTTTTTTGGACCAAAAATTAAAATTTCTCCAAACTCGGATATATCATCTGGGGGTCCGAGGGGAGTCCAACGCAGAAGGTTTGGTTGAAATCGCGCCGGTGGTTTTGGAGAAAATGACCAAAAACCAAACAGGCCATTTTAAAAAGACGACAGGGGGGGGTGTTACGTTTTTTTTTTTGGACCAAAAATTAAAATTTCTCCAAACTCGGATATATCATCTGGGGGTCCGAGGGGAGTCCAACGCAGAAGGTTTGGTTGAAATCGCGCCGGTGGTTTTGGAGAAAATGACCAAAAACCAAACAGGCCATTTTAAAAAGACGACAGGGGGGGTGTTACGTTTTTTTTTTTTTGGACCAAAAATTAAAATTTCTCCAACCTCGGATATATCATCTGGGGGTCCGAGGGAGTCCAACGCAGAAGGTTTGGTTGAAATCGGGCCGGTGGTTTTGGAGAAAATGACCAAAAACCAAACAGGCCATTTTAAAAAGACGACAGGGGGGGGTGTTACGTTTTTTTTTTTTGGACCAAAAATTAAAATTTCTCCAAACTCGGATATATCATCTGGGGGTCCGAGGGAGTCCAACGCAGAAGGTTTGGTTGAAATCGCGCCGGTGGTTTTGGAGAAAATGACCAAAAACCAAACAGGCCATTTTAAAAAGACGACAGGGGGGGTGTTACGTTTTTTTTTTTTTTGACCAAAAATTAAAATTTCTCCAAACTCGGATATATCATCTGGGGGTCCGAGGGAGTCCAACGCAGAAGGTTTGGTTGAAATCGGGCCGGTGGTTTTGGAGAAAATGACCAAAAACCAAACAGGCCATTTTAAAAAGACGACAGGGGGGGTGTTACGTTTTTTTTTTTTGGACCAAAAATTAAAATTTCTCCAAACTCGGATATATCATCTGGGGGTCCGAGGGGAGTCCAACGCAGAAGGTTTGGTTGAAATCGCGCCGGTGGTTTTGGAGAAAATGACCAAAAACCAAACAGGCCATTTTAAAAAGACGACAGGGGGGGTGTTACGTTTTTTTTTTTTGGACCAAAAATTAAAATTTCTCCAAACTCGGATATATCATCTGGGGGTCCGAGGGGAGTCCAACGCAGAAGGTTTGGTTGAAATCGGGCCGGTGGTTTTGGAGAAAATGACCAAAAACCAAACAGGCCATTTTAAAAAGACGACAGGGGGGGTGTTACGTTTTTTTTTTTTGGACCAAAAATTAAAATTTCTCCAAACTCGGATATATCATCTGGGGGTCCGAGGGAGTCCAACGCAGAAGGTTTGGTTGAAATCGCGCCGGTGGTTGGAGAAAATGACCAAAAACCAAACAGGCCATTTTAAAAAGACGACAGGGGGGTGTTAC
>NW_028220203.1:0-21421 GCF_045865225.1 Trachurus japonicus | reverse complement strand
GCTTCAGTTGGTAACAATTATTCAGTCATATTTGCTGGAACTGACACTATATTCTGATGGTCAGACATTAAATGAGTAATTTGGGACAAAATCCAACTCCTCTGGCTCCACCTACAGCCTGTAATCGTATTTGCCAAAATCCACCGCGCCCGACGATTCTCCACCAATCAGGTAGAGGGAGCAGGAGGAGCAGCCAATCGCCGCTCCTACACGTCGTAGTAAACTGACGAAAGTGAAAGTAAAGTCTGTGACTTGGTCGGAAATTTTAAGACAATACACCGTCAGCTCCCTCTTTTCACCTCTGTCATACCCCCCCCCCCCCCCCCCCCACCCTCCACACACGCAGACACACACAAGAAGAGTGTGTTGGTGAGAGAGATGTGAGATCGTTTTGGAGTCTCCGGTTGCTATGGATACGGTACGTCTTTTGTGGGTGCGTTTATGGCAGCCCCCCTGTAATCCTCTCAGCAGGCACGCCGATTTTTCCCAGTGGCCACCCGTGGTACTGCAACAAAAAATCCCATGCGGCCCAGAAAGGATTTTTCCCATAGACCGCAATAGTAAAAGAGAAGCCTGTAAAACTGTTCACAGGACACCTCCAGCTGTAACCTCCGTTAATTACTAATCTTTGTATTCTATATTTTTAAGTCATGGACTTTTTATCCGTCAAAATGTTCTCTAACGGCCAGAAAAGCCACAGAAAAGTCTCTTTTCTGGCCGTGACGTCACGGCTGTGTCCGTGCACCAGCAGTGCGCGGTCGTGTGTGTCTCTGGACCGAGGATGCCTGAAACTAATGAGACTCTGTCCGGTGCTAAAATCACTCAGAAAAGTGGAAAACACGGCTCAAAGGTGAGTTTTTGTTTGGTCACATCGAGTTAATTTAACTTTATGATAGTTAATGTCTGTTATTAGTCTCTTGTCAACTCGTATTCTTAAACGTAACGTTTTAATTGATGAGATCGCCTCGTAATGACTGCTTTTACTGACGTGAAACCGGACTGTCTTACATTACTTTCCCTGTAAAACCCATATTTTTCAGTCATTTTAGCTTGATAAGTCATTTATGCTGTATGTGTGTGTGTGTGTGTGTCAACAGTGTCTCATCGCGGCTGATGTTCTACACCTGTTGCTCCGTTCACGTTAATTTATTTTACGGCTTAATTAATGCCACGGTGGTAAAATGTAGGAACCGAGACATCTCCTCCATGGTCGGTGTGTGTCGTGTGTGTGTCCTGACGGTGCAGCTGCTCCCCGTCTTCACCGGGGCCGGAGGAAGAACCATGGACGTCCTCCTCATCCTCCTCCTCCTCCTCACCGTCGTCAGTGTGTGTTTGTTCAGTGTCAGTATGCTAAATGATCACTTAAACTCATAATCATATTATTAAATTGTTCGGAAAAAAACAAACATGCTTGTGACTTTTTTCTTCTTCTACCAAATCCAACATCTGCAACTGTATCTGGGGCATCGTGTTTAATTAAAATGTCTGGTTCTGTAACAGCTGTATTAGTGGACACTGATATTCTGCGTGTTGTGGAAATATTGTAAGGCTTAACTGTTGAATTACAAAGAGTCTCATCCACCTGAAGGCTTAATGATGATGATGAAACTATGAACACAGCCAGTACAGACAATTATTAAAAGGAAGATGTTTTTGCCAAAGAGCTCTAACTTTATATATGTTTCCTCCCAGATATTCTGCCAAGGCCTAACTTTCTTTAATCACAGCTGTGGTTGAAAACAAAACACGTGTGACTAAGCTTATAATACCTCCACCAACATCCTGTAGATACAACTGGTGAACTGTGCAGCAAGTTAAATATACTATTCAATATAAAAAAGGTAAGAGTAAAGCCTCATTACATTATTTGAGGTGTTCTGTGGTCATCTCTGTCATGTTTAACAAAAATACAGTTAATTATGATTTATTTTCCATTGTGATTTAAGCTTACAGGTTCGGACTAACTCGTTTTCAGTGTAACATCGTATATGAATTAACTGTCAAAACGATTTAACGATCATATAAACGACCGTAGTAAACCTACGATCAGCCGTCTTACTTTTTAAATCATTATCTTTGTTTTAAAGTCCGTGTGAGTCCTGTAAAAGTCTTAATACTCATTCCTTAAATCCACAAGTAACACATACATGAACGCGCAGCGCCAAAACTAGAACGGCGGTTGCTCGTTCTCATTGCCCCAGGGCATGATGGGAGGCCGCAGAGCATTATGGGGGGTGACTCAACTGCGCATGCTCTATGGGCCGCATAACGCGGAAGTAAACCCGGAAGTCAGAAACTTTTTCGGCGTATGCGCCAGGCGAGCAACTTCCATTGAAATGAACGGCGGCCATTTTCCGGTCCGGTATCCAGTTAATATAATACATCCATGGTTTATGGCTACTTTGTGTGCGTGCGCCTACACGTGTGTGTGTCTGTGTGTGTGGGGTGCTTGGCAGAGGTTCATAAAGAGACCTGACGAAGTATTGTCTTGAAATTTCTGACCAAGTTGCGGAATTTACTTTCACTTTCATCAACTTACCAACTGGAGCTTTAAAACAAGTGCACAGTTGAAACTTCATTTAAGTGCATATTTCGTTATTATATATTTCTTCTTTTAATTTAGATTCAAATCTTCTTAGTAAGTCTCTCCAAGGTCTGTGCACCTGGATTTGAATGGTGTCAATACAGATGTTGTAGAGCCGGGCTCATTGAGCAAAAACTACAGTGTGTTGCATGACAAGTCCCATCGCATATAACATGAGATGATGAGGTCTAGGTGCTACAGTATATTAATGCTGTGAAAGTATCAAAGCCTTGGTCCACAGAGAAAAGCATATGCCCTCTATTCAAAAGCTGAGGCCTGTACTACAAAGCAGGATTTCAAGGTAACTACATATTTTCCTGTGGTGGTTTCACTTTTTACTGGGATAAATCACCATTTCATGCTCTTGACTCCCAACCTAACCTCCTCCAGAGCAAGTTAACTTCAGGAGGTCAGATCAAAGTCGTCATTCCTGATGAATAGAAAAGACTTAACAGTTCAGTAACATGGATATTTTATCACTTTAATTTAACATATGGTTACTATTATAGCAAACACCAATGTCTAGAATGACCGGTCCTATGATTTAAAAGTGATTTAAAGTCTGCCATTACAGCTTTTATCTTCTGAAGCATACATTCATAGTAGTACAATTGAGTGAAAGTATTCAGAAACACATTGATAATTCTGTTCTCATGATATCTCAAGTCCAATTTAACTGAAATTAGCTGCAAGTATCAGATAACCAAGAAAACTATAGGGCTATCCTGGACATGTTAAACTTGAGCTTTGTGGTACAAGGTAAGGATCAGGGGCCCTTTGTAACTTTGTGATGTCACAAACCTATAGGCACTCACACCTCTTCTGATTGGCTTGCCAACATGGTGTTACTGGACCTCCAGAGACAAACCTGGGAGAGGAGATTTAAAATGAAATTGAGAGGGTTTTTGGTTTGTAAAAACAAAAACACAATATATCCTCCAAATAAAGATTCAAATTGTAAAAACACACAAAATACAGCAAAAATATGTGGCATTTAAGGAATACAATCGACTTTTCAACCTTCATATAATATTTTCATAACTTTTGTGATGGTACATCGACTTACAACAGGTTGAATGACACCTCTGTCATGGCCTGAGGGGGTATCGCCTTCACTGGCACTAAGCAACTTAAGTTTCACTTTCACTTTCGCAAGTCACGACGAGGAGGTAGTAGGCAATGCGGCACCTTTCTGTTGGATTGTGTATGTGTGTTTACCGTGAAATGATCCGCTGGTAACAGAAACTTAGTTTGGACGTCTTCTGTTAATTTCCATGCACCGGGAGATCAGGATGTTTACGGCGCTACTCAGGATGTTTACGGTGCTCATGTGAAATGGAGTCTTCCTTCAGGCAAAACACTACCACTTTGGGCCACTGGCACCGCCAACGCAACCAATATTGAAAGTTCTTTAGTACTGCTTTAAGCCATCAACTTGCAACACGGATTGCATTGTAAAACATGCATAATGTGTGGGAGGTGCAGAGAATGGAGTTACTAATGGCCAAGTCATGAAATGGCACTGGTTCATTTTAATTTCGATAGTGACTGGTGTATTCTTTGTTACACAGAATAAGCTAATTGTGTTTGACTCTTCAGGCATGTTTTTCCATGGCCAACAGTGAGATAGGACAAAGTGTGAATGATTGATTGGACTTTCATGTTTTTCATACCACACATTTTTTGTTGGCTGTTACAGGTGAGTAAGAGGCTCTTTTTAACGTGGATCTGACCTTTTCAAAATAAAAGCTCTTAATCAAAGCAAATAAAGAAATAATCCCCAAACAAGAAAAGACAACGTTCTTTGTTTACATCACAATCACTATAGCATAACTGATCACATGAGGTAGATCTATTTTTGCACCATGCTGTCCATCTGGCAGCAGCCCACACCCTGGTTCTTGGATGTTTGTGTTTGTCATTCATGAATAAAAGTAAATGAAGGTTTCTTCAGGTGAGGGTAGATCCTAAGATAAATATGGAACTGTCAGGCCCATATATCAACATAATCACATATTTTGAATGGTTTAAATATACCCATGTAAGTGACTTCTGTCCAAAGTCTCTCAACCGTAAAATCCAGATTGATTGATTGAGAGCTGATGAGACAGTGGTGCAGTCAGGTCCTCTGTTTGGTCAGGGAGATGATAAAGGTCCTGAACTCTTCCTCTGGCTCAGGTCCTACTTTCTAATAAAAACAGGTGTGCCTATTTTAAACTCTAATCAAGTTGAAGACACATCTCAAAAAAATATGCAGGTGAAAAGTGCTCATATAGCCTACTTGTTGTTTAGAGTTACACACATCCTTTCCACTGACATAGATTCTTCCTTTGTCTGTCACACCGACCATTCTTTTTTTTTTTTAAAGGTTCAAAGACACAAAACGAAAAACCAAAGGAAACAAAATCAATCTAACAATGTGTCAGTAATGAAATGTCACAAACCCAGTTTCTTTATTCACTAAAAATGTGAACCAAATAAAAGAAGAATGACCTAATAAGGTGGCCCTATTATTTCAAGGTGAAACAACATTAGTCACGACTCGACGATAGCTTGCCCACTTGGTGTGGTTATTAAACCTGTTACCTGTTGCTATTGATGACTAATCAGCAAAGGACACTGAACGGGTGGAGGTGAAGAGCATTGCACCTCAGTCACTGCAGCAAAGACGACTAAGTACCTTGATTAAGAATATATCAATAAAGTTGTGTATTCTTGTTTTCTAATTAGACATTTGTTACAAATCATAGCTGGTATATTCTCTTTAGGCAGAAAGGAACATAGTAACTTAAAACCTGATTTAAAAAAACAAACAAACAACTGAAGATTTAATCCATCAACTAGTAGTTGTATCTACTCAACTCAGTGAAGGTATTGACAGCTTTTTATAAGTTAATGTAAAATGAATGCACAAATCACATCAGATTATTCCAGAAATAATTGGAAAATTAAGTAAAGACTTTAAATCGCCCACATCTTAGAAGTTCTAAAACCATTTAAAAGAACAACCATGAATATCATTAAACATTGAATGGTGAGTCATATCTACAACAACAGCTACTGTAACAACAACAACTTCTGTGTAAAATATCATTGTCTGATGTGACATTTTAATTTGCCTTCATGGGAACGAAAGGTGCAACATCCAAACCACAAACCACAAAAAAAGATATGGATCTTAACATTGCTCACTTTGAACCTATAGGAAAACTAATAGATGTACGTGATAGAGCCATACAGGTTGTTAGCCCAACGCTCTGATATGATCCAGTATTTTACGCATACTTAACTCTTTGACTGAAGCATGACGGTGCAAAGAGGCATCGCTGCACGAAGTGGATAAACTAGTATAGATGGTGGCCTTTTTGAAATTCTGCCATCTCCACCTTCTATTGACTCTGCTTTTACTGTGTAAGGTGTGACAGTTAGTGAGTGATGAGTCAGGAGTCCTCTGTGTAATTTCAAATTCAGTTGTGTACACTTCTTATTGTTTGGTAATCACCTGGAACGCTTACACCTAAATGACAAAGGTAACACACCTTCATGATTATTATTTATAATATTATGATGACTATCATTATTATTCCAATATGGATGTGCACAAGAACAACATTATTGTAAAATGGGTTGTTTAGGAAGAATCTTTCATGGCCTGATTTCACCGAATCTGCTGCAATGTGATCACACCACAGGACCCAGGCATCAGTATATCACATGTAAGAATATGGAGAAATTATACATGTGAGTTGTTTTAATACATTTGGATGTCAATACAGACTTTAAATGAATTGAATGCATATCATCAACATACTGTATGCAACATGATACACCATTAAACAAAATTGTTGATGATTGATCGCTGTCTTTATGACTGGGCAAATAGAACATACTGCATATGTGCATATTTGAATTTGTTATATGTCTGTGACTTCCACCTCTAAATATAAATATGTAGAATGATCATATTGCATTTTGATGGATGTCAATTAAGTCACCTGTAGACCTACACAGTACACAGCAACAGCAACTATAACAGGGCGACCATATTTTGATTTCCAAAAAAGAGGACAGTCAGCTCCGCCTCGAGATACTTAGATGATATAAATAATAAGTTTGACTCGTCTGTGTGGATAGAAACTTCAGCTATACAACAAATTAATATCACTCTATAACCAAAGACATGAATTCATAAAAGCTTATCAGGGGTTATTAATGAAATAATAATAGAAACACTATTGTATTAGAAATTAGCCTATAAAGAAAAGTTGAACCAGGCCGGACTCGAACCTGTGCTGCTGCAAGTAAAATTCAAACATTGTGGTGCACAGTCTATCAGGTGAGCCGTCAGGGGGGAAACTTGTGACCCAAAATACTCACGGACAAATAGTGTCCAAGGTAACAACGATGCTGAAGAGAAACCTGCAGCAGGCGCGTGTACTTTCTGCCCTGCCTAGTCCACCCTGAGGGAAAATCACTGCTTGGTACAGTATGTAGCGAAGACAGATGATTAAACAAAGTACAAAGGGAAACCTTTGTGAGACTCGTACGTGACACAGTGATTAGCACATTGATTAGTACATGATGTAGACCAGTTGGCAGGGTAAACTGAAACGTCATATCAAAGAAATGTGGCAGGACTTATGCTGCGTCTTACTAATGGCTTATTAGTGGTGCCGCCCCACCTTTCCCCATTTCCTACAACTGAATAAAACTTAATAAATACTCAATAACTTATTCTGACTGCTTGTTTTTTGGCCTCTGTTTTCTCTGCAGCAGTTGCATGTCCTTCTATACAGGGACAAAGGATTGTGAAGTGTGTTCATGGTTAACTCAGGCATCCGCAGCACGCACACAGAAAGACAAAGTTAATGTGAAACAATGGATGAGTTTCCAGAGAGCGTGATGCCAACCTTCAGTCAGTGAAGTCAACTGAGGCATGTGCCTTACAGTATGCTCCAGTGTCTCCAGGTAACTTGAAATTGAGTTAGAGTTAGGGTTTATAAAAGGTTAGTCTCGCTCGCCAGACCCTCCTCCAAAGAAGAAGGAGAGTCTGGCTGGTCCGCCTATGATTCTGCGATCAGAGAAAAAAACGCTCCGGCCGTTTGGAATTTTTTCAACCAATCACAATCGTTGTGGTCGGCGCCGTAGCAACGCCGTAGTAACGGCGCGCTTGCAAAATATTGCCGGTTGGAAACTGGATTTCGGTCCGCGGTGTAACGACGGCCGGCAACCGTTGATGAATATTTATTCTTTTGTTCGGTTTAACGGCGGTCGGCAACCACTGACGGACATTTCATCTTCTGTTCAGTTCAAGACACAGATGTGTAATAGATCCACTGTTCTGTTCCTGTTGTTGTTTGTTGATGTTTCCCTTTGCCGGGCGGACTGTGAATGCTGCAACACGGAGACGGGACTTCCGCCGGGTGGCTCGTTCCGACCAATCAGAGGCTAATCGCAGCAACGCACTTCCGTCAGGCCAGACTAATAAAAGGTGAACTCTGATTTGTACATGGCCATTGTGACATCACCACATTTGAGGATTTTCTCTTTAAATGTCCCATTTTTTAAATTTTTATTTTTTACCTCCTCTCCTGTTTTATTTCAATATAGGCCCTATATATTTGCGGTCAGTGTTTTACATCTCCTCTATCAGACTTCTTGAGCTCTGATAACAACAGGTCAGTTAGCCAATCAGAAGAGAGGTGTCTCTGAGCCTTTCTTGTGATTGGCTGTTTTTTTGGCTGATCAAATGGAAATATATCAGATTTCAGATAAAACACAAGGAGAGACCAAATCCTGCAAATTTGGATGGTGGGTCTAGACCCACTCTACAGTATTTGTAAAGAACCTTGACTTGACTTACAAGTGTCCTGACGGCTGGTTTTAAGGCTCAGTCTTTAAGACTTTTAAGGTTTTGATACTTTCACAGTATTAGTATAGAACCCGACAGATCTAATCTACCTTTATGTTGTACTGGACTTTTAAATCTGTTACCAGTGTCTTTGAAGCAGTATTTAGGTTCTGATGTAAGATGTGGGCTACTTTTCATTGCTCCCTGATTTTACTGCATCACAAACTTAAACTGTTTCCGTTCTGATTCCACATCTTAACTGAGTCGACTAAGTCTTGAGTCGACTGCTGTGATTTTTCACTACACCACTTGTGATGTGGGTCCAATACTCTTGGCATTTTGTGAATGCAGCTGTCTATTTAACTACACAGCTGTCAGCTATTCTGGCATGGTGCACACTTCACCAGAGCTATGTTCATGTGCATTGACAAAATTGGATGAATACACTCATACAAACCTTGCTACAAGTTTGTTCAACACAGTTCCACTGGAGTCAAACAGCGTTCTGTCTCTGCAATTAAACTGCCATCAGATAAGTACACAGTCCCTGATTTTACTTTTGTGGCACTCGTATATTGTTTTTGTACATTTGTAAAGCTGCCAGAGTTTCTTATATTATATATATATTAAATAACATCACTTCCACCTACGCTAAACAAACAACAGATTCAAGTTAATTAGCTAAATGAAACTACCCTTGTTGTGACAACAGATCAGACACAAGCTGTTTTTTTTTTTTTTTTTTTTTTTTACTTTTGTTTGTTTTGTTTTTATTCTTGGCTTCAGTTCTGCTGCACGTCTGATCTCAAAGGAAGTCAGTCAGTCCTGGATCTCTAAAACCTGGTCCTGTTGGGACTTCATGAAGTCCCTGATCCACATCTCACACATGACAAGGAAGGATAGGATCTCTCTTTTTTTTAAGCTGTGATATTTTTTACAGTGTGGACTGTTTACACAGGCCCAGTTGCTCATAGAGATGAATAGGATGATAATTTGCCATTAACAGCTTGATCCCGTGCACCAGCTGGTCTGGAGGTGCACCAAATAGCCGCCGTCTCGTCCTAAATCTCCGGCTGGGCCGCGCACAACAAACTGTTGAGAGGACGACGGCCAAGCTGAGCTTGATCAGGCGGCATGCTGCTCAAATTATTCCACCACACACACACACACACACACACACACACATGCTAATGATTGTGTGTTTTGTCATTCAGAACAGCTCAGTCTCAGTCTGTTTCCAGCATCAGCTGAATTACAAGTAGAATCACAGCCCATTATTGAGGTTTGTGGAAATATTTTGGAAGATTATGTGGAGGAAGCTGTCAGTGTTATACACAAACAGCTCTAATGGGTTGGTTCAGAGGCCCACAGGTGGGCATGAGATATGTTGCAGTTCAACTATGGTCAATTTGAACAATTTCCGCCACTGACCAACATCGTAACAGCCCCTAAACATATTTAGATACACATGTCCTGTTTAGTTTGTAGATGAAAAAACTTGCACCAGAAAAACATTGGACTCCAACAACAACACAACGCTCAGCAAACCAAGCTGTACCTTGTTGAATTGGTTAGAATCTCTAGCATCCAAATATCTTCAATTCACTTTGAGCTAGAGCACATAAATAGGATTTATCAATTTCTATACAGCAGAACCAGCAATCATATGTAAATTCCTGTCATTTAGAAGCTCTGCAAGTCAGTTATGAATTTCCTCATTAGAGGTTAGTGTCACAACCTGACTCACAGATTCTGACAAAAGAAAGTGAGGGACATGAACTGCACACAATATCGTCATAATTTATTTAACAAAATGCGTAAATTATACAATTCAACCAGGCAGGATGTGGCAGTCAGTGGTATCGGTAGTAAAACAACAGAAAAGAAAATAGCTGGCTTGGGTGAGGCTGCTGGCACGATGCAGAGAGAGACAGAGGCAGGCCTTAAGTAACCTGCAGACAACGGGTCCAGGTGCTCCACATGAGGTTTCCACACCAATCATTCGCTCAGGTTCCATGGCAACCTCGGTAAGAGCACAGGTCTTTAGACACACCCACACCATACGTCACATTGATAATGGTAATAGACACGCACACAGCAGGGGTCGTCACACCAGCCAGTGGGTGTTAATGCATCATCAAAGCACATTTACTCCTGTTTTCCTTAAAGGGATAGTTCAACATTTTGGCAAATTGGCCCATTGCCATAATCCTTATAGTCATAGCAGTAGGTTTGTTACCTTTATTTGTTGGTGCAAGCTATTTTTAGAATGGTGGAGCCGAGCCGCGAACTGCTCAGAGCTTCGCTACGGATGCTCATGGGATTTCTTGGTTTCCCTCATCAAACTCATCAAATACACAATCCAAAAACTCCAAAACGCTCTGGTGGACAAGTTGTGACCTGCACATTCACCACGCTATGAGATAATAGAGTTGTTTTAGAGGTAAAACACCCTGATGCGCGTTGCCTTCAGGAACAGTTTTTCCAGCAAGCAGTCTCTGTATTTACCTCGAAAACAACTCTGTCTCGTAACATTCCGTTATTATCTCATAGCGTGGTGAATGTGCAGGTCACAACTTGTCCACAAGAGCGTTTTGGAGTAGTTGGATTGTGCATTTCATGAGTTTGATGAGGGAAACCAAGAAATCCTATTAGCCTCCGTAGCATAGCTCTGAGCAGCCCGCAGCTAGACTCAGCCATTCTAAAAGTAGCTTACACTGACAAATAAAGGTAACGAACCTACTGGTATGGATTATGGCAATGGGCCAATTTGCCAAAATGTTTAACTATCCCTTTAAATTATCTTTATAATCAGTCAATTTATTTCATGGACTAATTAATTAGTTGATTTATTATTGAAACTGCTACGCCGTAAGCCGTGCGGTTATCTCCACCCACCATCCACCTACAGCCACTGTGCCTATAGCGATGTCGTATGGTCACCCTCCACTCCCCACAGCGCTGATCAGGCTCCTGCAGGAAAGTTGTGTTCATTTTCCCCATAAATGTCAGGACACTTGAAAACAGCTGAACCTGTTCAAGTCACCAACACAAACAGTTAATCATGGATGTCTCTGAGCTGTGCTATTAAACACACGTCTGGTGGAGAAATTAATGCATTACCACACTGTTGAATGTCAGAGTCTTTGTTTAAATCCCTCTGAGAGACAAGTGATTTGCAGAGTTGCTTTCACGCTCCCAAAAACAAGCAGCGCAGAGTCTTAACCTTTCACTGGCGCATACATTAATGTAATTAAATACAGTGTTGGCCCTGGCAAACAGTAACATCGCACAATTACAACAACATCACACAACAATGAAATGATTAACTTTCCTGGTAAATATTCATCAGTAGTTTAAAATGAGAAACGGAAATAAGAGAAAGAAGAAGGAGGAGGAGGGAGAGCTGCTCATACACACATCATACACTGATGTTTTGTTGGATTAATATGCTGCCTCATTAGTTGATTGACAACCATTATAAAATCTCAATTCACATCTTAGTCTACAGAGAAATGTTTTGAGACTGTGTTCATGAATTGAGACTTAAAACAAGCCGTCAGGACTTCTGTAACTCTGTGATGTCACTGCTCTCAGACATGCCCCCCACCTACCTGGAGCCACCATCGGACCTCGACGGATTTGGTTTCTCTGAGTGTTTTCCTAAAGTTATGCTTTATTTACATTTGATCACTCAGAAATAAGTCAGCCAACCAGAGGAGAGACTCAGACACTCTCTACATTTATACCTTTTGTTGGTGCACCATTGTTCTTCCTGTAATCTTAATGCATTATGTTAGAGGGTGAGCCTCAGAAAACAGGATAGCTGGTTGAGGCGGTGGATTATGGACGATGAATCCAGTTAAAGAATCAAGGGACTTGGAGAGAGGGAGATCAACTCTTTCTTCTTTAATAAAGCTTGTTGGACTTCAACCACATTGTACAACATGTACATATCTGTTTGTATGGATGCGTGTGTGGTCTGTAAAAGATGAAACCAAAAACTACATTACAAATGGTCTGCATATTTAGCAAAATATCAATTAGCACTCCCAAATACAACTGCCATGTAATAATGTGGGAGCCTTATATCAGATATAATTCACAGTAAATAATTAAACAGTTAACCTCTATTAGCAAAGGCATGGCTACACCCACAGAAAGGGTTAAGTTAGCATATTAGCATCACAAACTGGAGTAAAATAATTATCCATGAACAATGTGTATAAGACACTCAAATTTCTTAACAACACTGGAGCCTTAGGTACATTATCTACAGTAAAGTAAACAACTCGACACCCCCAGATTCCTCATTGACAATAAACCCAATCATGACAGTAAACAGAGCTGCAACACATTGCTAGCAATCACTTAGCTCCAATGCTAGTAGTAAACAGAGCTAGCAGCTACTTAGCTAACTCACCATACACACAACACATTATCACCATGTTATGTAACACGAACTGAAAGAATAATAGAACATCCACAAATAACAAGCAGAGACACTTACATTTCTTCAAGAACGCACACAGGATAAGGAACAAAAGAACACACAGAAAGTCTGTGCAGCTTCAGTCTGCTCTGCTGCTGGCATTCCCCAACTTCACCAGCCCGCGTTACCGTCTCTGACCAGTAGGTGGTGCCTCACCTATAGGGCTTTCTCACAGCCGCCCCCAAATGTCTACCTTGAAGACATTTGAAATCATGGAGAAAGTCCATCAGCTCTCGTTATCCTCTGGGTCTCTGATCCTAGGCAGCTGGATAAGCCGGGCCACCGGCCGGATGTAATTCTTGCCCTTAACCTTGACCTTGGCTGTTCTGATGTTACCATCTGCTCCAGGATAGATTTCGACCACCTTTCCCACCGGCCAGAGGGCGCGTGGGAGTTGCGGATCGACAATCAGGACCACCTTGTCCATGGCCATCTGGCCTCCAGTAGTCTGCCACTTCGGTCTTCCCTGTAGACTTGGCAGGTATCGTCGGATGAAGGTTGACCAAAAGTTGTCTGCTAACACCTGACTATGCCTCCATCGTCGTGTCCCCAGGATACTGCTGGAGTCGTACAGGGCCTGTGGCAGCGAGGAATCATGACGACCCATGAGAAGAACATGTGGCGTAATCGGGTCAGGGTCAGCAGCGTCAGTCGAGACATATCCGAGTGGTTTAGCGTTTAAAATCCCCTCAACTTCGACGAGGACAGTGTAGAGGACTGGCTCTGGCACTGACTGATCTCGGAGGATGACTCTGAGCGCTGTTTTCACAGAGCGAACCTCCCGCTCCCAGGCCCCACCGAAATGTGGAGCACTTGGGGGGTTGAACTGGAAGGAGATCTTCTGTTTCGCCAGTTGATCTTGCAGCTCAGGTGCCATAGCATCAAAGGCCTCCCGTAACTCCCGTTCTCCCCCAACGAAGTTGGTACCATTATCACACAGGAGTTCAAACGGCGTGCCACGCCTGGCGATAAATCGGTGCATAGATAGCAGGAAGGCATCTGTGTCAAGGCTCTCTAGCAGGTCGAGGTGGACGCACCTGGTAGTTAGGCATTTATACACGATCCCCCATCGCTTCTCAGTCCTGCGGCCGATCTTCACGATAAATGGGCCAAAACAGTCCACTCCTGTGGAGTAGAATGGCGGCTTGTAGATGCGCAGCCTGCAGGGCGGAAGATCCGCCATCTTGGGAATATCTGGCTTGGCGCGCCAGAGCTGGCATTCCCTGCAGCTGTGCTGATGCTTCCCTATTGCCTCCCGACCACGGAGGACCCAGTACTGGCGTCGCATCTCAGCTAGTACCCGTTCAGGTCCCGGATGGAGAAGCTTGTCGTCAAAGTCCTGAATCAACAGTTTGGTGATCTGGTGCGTCGGGTCCAGAATGATCGGGTGGATGGCATCTGCTTCTAGCTCCTCAGCATGCCGCAGTCTACCTCCAACGCGAAGTAGCCTTGTGGCCTCGTCATATTCAGGTGAGAGTGTGACCAGACGACTGTCGGCTGGAATGGGTCGGCTAGCCTTGAGGGCTTTTAGCTCACCAGGGAAAGAGTCCTGCTGAGCTTGAGCCAGGAGTACCTTCTCAGCGGAGATGTAGGTTGCAGCGTCTGCAGTCTGACAGTCACTAGAGGCAGCCGCCCCATGAAGGGAAGTGACAGTCTTCTGGACTAGATCCTTCCAGGTGTGGAACTGAGTCGCATCAGGTAGGTCTGGGTTCTGAGCCTCTGATATAATGCCGACGAGGGTGGACTTCCTGAGTTCAAAGGAGTCAGGGTCATCTTCCGCTGCTGCTGGCATAGTCGGCCACTGGTCAGGAGGCTGACGGAGGAAATCCGGACCATTAATCCATCGGTGAGGATCCGCCAAATCCGAGAGCCTCAGACCTCGCGTTATGTCATCGGCCGGATTTCTCGCAGAGTTCACATATCCCCAGCTGGTTACCTCGGTAAGGGTTTGAATCTCCGCAATACGTGTGCCAACGAAGACCTTGTAACGGCACGACTCTGATCTCAGCCATTGGAGCACCGTAGTGGAGTCTGACCAGAGGAACGTCTGCTGGATAGGTATGGTAAGCTCTGTCTGGATAAGCTTGGCGAGTTGAGCGCCAGTAAGCGCTGCACTAAGTTCCAGACGTGGCATGCTCAGGCGTTTCTTCGGTGCCACTCGTGATCTGGCTAGCACAAAGGAGGTGTAGACGTGACCTTGGTCATCGACGGTGCGTAGGTATGCTACGGAACCGTACGCTCTCTCCGATGCATCACAGAAGACGTGAAGCTCCGTGGATGCAGTAGGCTTGTCAGCACCTGGAGGTGCGTAGGTCCGTGGGAATTGGAGGTGAATGAGATCGGGGAGCTCAGTCACCCAAGCTGTCCACTGCTCTCTCAGGGACTGGGGTTCAATCGGATCATCCCATCCGATGTCTTGCTTCCAGATATCCTGGATGAGGACCTTAGCCCTGGTGGTGAAGGGAATGATAAAGCCCAGTGGATCATACTGGCTCGCTAGGGCTTTATAAATGTTCCTCAGGGTTGGCTCGAGGTGGTCCGCTGGACGGAGCTTAAAGCCTAGAGAGTCGGTGAGGCAGTTCCACTGGAGGCCCAAGGTCGACTCCTGCAAGTTGTTACTGCCCTTAGACAGCCAAAGCTCACAGCACTCTGATTTGGCTTCTGGGGGAAGATGCTTGATCACTGCTGGCACATTGCTCGCCCACTGCCTGAGATCAAATCCTCCTTCCAGGAGTAGCTTCCGTAAGTCATCAATGAGGGCTTTGGCGTCAGCAATAGTGCGGGTACTATGTAGACAATTGTCCACATAAAAGGAGTGCTCCACGACCTCGACCAAGCTGGACTTGTCACCACAGTTGTCTCGAACATGGCGCTGGAGGGCATATACAGCGCAACAGGGGCTGCATGTAGTGCCGAATGGCAGCACCTGCCATTCATAGATGGTTGGCTCCTCCTCCCTCTGCATGTCTCTCCAGATGAACCTCAGCACCGGTGTGTCAGTGGGCTGCAAGCGGATCTGGTGGAACATCGCTTTTATGTCCCCACTCACAGCAACCGAATGCTGACGGAACCTAAGCAAGACACCAAGTAGGGACGGTCCTAAGGTTGGTCCGGGCAACAGGAGCTCATTCAGTGACTGCCCTCTGTATTGGAATGAACAGTCGAAGACAACTCTGTCCTTTCCGTTGTGGTGGACCATGTGGTGTGGAATAAACCATGACTCTGATGACTGGCCGGCTTCCCCTGGTGAGACCTTTGATACGTAGCCTGCTTCCTCCAGCTTACGGATTTCAGCGCAGTAAGACTTAGCTTGTGTAGGGTTCTTAGCGAGCTTCCGTTCTGTGCTGCGAAGTCTAGGGAGCACTGCTTCCGCAGGTGCCCAGAGAGCTACATCAGTTGTACGGCGAAGAAGAGGAGTGGCATAGCGTGGAATGCCATCTACTGTCACTCTAGTGGTGGCTTTCTGGAGCAGAGCGAGAGCTTGTTGGTCTTCCTTGGAGCGAGTGGCAGCCTTCTCACTGTAGGGCAAGGTGTCCAGTTGCCAGAGGCGTTCCACATTCCTGAAAAGCTCACTAGAAGCTGAGACTGTGGCAACGTGCAGACACTGCTGGACTCCAGGTGAGAGATGGACAGCATCAACTGGCCCTTGAAGCGACCAACCGAGCTGAGTGCAGATAGCAACAGGTCCACCTGATGGCCCTGCATGCACTGGTTGGACTGGGGTAATCAGGTGTGGCATATCCGACCCGATTAGGAGTAGAGGTTGGGCGCGGTTCACCGGAGGTAAGGGAAGCTCTCTGAGGTGTTTGTATTTCTGCTGCAGCATGGCAACTGGATAGGTATGCTCAGCGAGAGCCAATCCCTCTGCAGTGAAGGCGTGAGATATCAGGTGCTTCTCGGATGGCCGTAGTGGTGATGATACCTCCAGGGAGACTGAGGCGCCATTGAGTTGCTTAACGCTTTGGTGCACAGTCTGCAGGGGTAGAGTCTCAGGATAACAGACGAGGTTGAGCTGCTGTACTACCTGAGGAAGGACGATGCTCCTTTCTGACCCGTCATCGAGTACTGCATAAGTTTCCATCCTCCGGTTGCCGTTATGGAGGAGGACCTTGACCACCTTCAGCATTACTCTTTGAGATCTATTGGGCCGGTCCAGATACACCTTTGTAGGATGTAGACTGACCGTGTACACCTTCTGTTTGGTTTCCTGAACTGACTCATGCAAGACCGTAAGGTGCGTTTCCTTACAGGTTCTACAAGGGCGCTTAAGCGTGCACCGGTCCTCAGTGTGATTGCGTCCGCATTTACGACACCGCTTGCCGTCCTTGAGCCACTTTAAGACCTGGTCGGTGTTCAGCTTCTTGAATTCCTCGCAGGAATTAAGGTAGTGGTCCTGACTGTCACAATATGGACAGTAAGGTTTGGGCTTGGGTTTGGCTTTCGCCTGTGTAGGCTCTGCCCCGAATGCCTCTTCCCTGAATACCTTCTCAGCTACACTGAGACACACAGTTGTTGGCTTCTCTTTGGGTTGAGCGGTTCGTTGATCTCTCCTGACCGGTCGGGGGGTATCAGTCTGATACAGCGTGGCTGCTCGACTGGAGATGCGCCTCGCTTGAGACTTTGTTTGGAGCCAGGTAGCCAAGTCCTGAAGAGTGTAGGTTCTGTCAGTGCCAGTCTGCAGAATACCATATCGCAGGCAATACTCAACGAAGCCATCGCGGTAGGTGGGAGGCATCTTGCTGAGCAGGCGATCAACGTGTGAGCCACAATGGAGCTCATATCCATTTTGTCCCTCGAGGGTCTTTAACATGCCTACCAAGGACTGGACGGACAAAGCGAACGAGTCGAAGGCGTTGGCGTCACCCATCTTGAGGGCAGGCGCGTTGAGTATGGCACCGAGCTCACTCTGGACCAGCTGTCGTGGCTGCCCATACTTATCTTGTAGAGCCTGCAGGGCACTCGTATATGGTGCCGGGTCATGCATGTACGCCTTGGCAAGCTGCAGTGCACTTGGGAGCTTTATATGTCCGATCAACACTTGGTATTTGTATTGCTCGCTGAGGTGAAGGTTGCTTCCCAGGACGTTGTCTAGTGCAAGCTTGAGCAGAGCAAAGTCACTCTCGCGACCACTCTCGAACACTGGCAGGGAAGGTCGAGGGATTCCAAGGGCTGTTGCGAGGAGTAACTCGGCTCCGGGTAGTGGTGTGTAACCAGGGAAGGGAGCGGAGAGAACTGGAGCAGTCTGTTGCCCGTGGTGAGTCGAGAAGAGTGGCGGAGCTCCATGGCTGGCGTGCTGAGCGGTGTTGAATGGATTCATGGCTGGTTGGCTGTAGCTGTAAGCGGACTGGTACACTGTCGAAGATTGAGACTCTACTGGATTGGCAGGAGGTGGTTGGTTCAAGTGTGTACTCGTTGCCGGTGCTGGACCACTAGGGAGTTGTGGCTGAAAGGACGACGCCACCTGAGGCGTAGTATGGGCAAGAGTTGCTGAGCCAGGTGGTAGTCTCACAGACCTAGGTGCCATTGGTACTGGACCCTGGAGCTGTGCTGTTGAGTTTGCCAGGGGCGCAGGTATCGCTGGGGTGGCAGCAGGTTGCATCATTCGCTGCGGTCCAGTAGGAGGCGCCGTAGAGACTGGAATGACTTGTTGCGTCGCTTGTGAGGGAGGGATAGGCGGCAGCACTGCAGGAGCAGGTGTTGGAAATAACTGAGTAGACTGTGAGAGCCGGGAAGTGGATAGAAACGTGTCAGCCTGTCTTCCCTGCACTGGCGTTGGTAAGCCCAGGTAATCGTCTGACTTGACGGAGTGTGAAGATGAATGTGCAGGTGTCCAGCTATTAGAAAGCATAGACGAACGAAGCTTAGCGATCTCAAGGTCCTTTTCAGCCCTCGTTAGGCGTTGCTCTCTTTCTAGCCGCCTAGTGAGTGCTTCTCTGGCTTTGAGTGCCTCATCTTGGAGTCGCTGTGCTTCCTTGGCCTGATCATCCAGCAGTTTACACTCGAAGTCAGCTTGAGTCTCATGCTCAATCATACGGCGGATATCTTCCAGCTCCAACTGCTTCATTCTCTCTACCAAGATGGCAGCTTGTGCGGTTGAGAGACCCTGAGTGGGATACGTACCAACTGAGTAACCTGTACGCCTACTGGATCTGCTATGGCTGTGTGAACTTCTGTTGGACGACCTGCTATGGTTACTGCTGTGGTGGCTGCTAGAGCGGGAAACAGTAGCCAGTGGGTCTGGGTGCACAGATGGCTGGAATCCAACATCGTAGTCATCCAGGTAAGCAGGTAAGCGATGCTCTCTCTGTGGACGTTTTCGGGGCTCTGCGTCGTCTGATGCTGCGTTGTCCATAATCCTCTTCTTAGGTTGCACTCAATCCGGCTCGAAGGACCAATGTTAGAGGGTGAGCCTCAGAAAACAGGATAGCTGGTTGAGGCGGTGGATTATGGACGATGAATCCAGTTAAAGAATCAAGGGACTTGGAGAGAGGGAGATCAACTCTTTCTTCTTTAATAAAGCTTGTTGGACTTCAACCACATTGTACAACATGTACATATCTGTTTGTATGGATGCGTGTGTGGTCTGTAAAAGATGAAACCAAAAACTACATTACAAATGGTCTGCATATTTAGCAAAATATCAATTAGCACTCCCAAATACAACTGCCATGTAATAATGTGGGAGCCTTATATCAGATATAATTCACAGTAAATAATTAAACAGTTAACCTTTATTAGCAAAGGCATGGCTACACCCACAGAAAGGGTTAAGTTAGCATATTAGCATCACAAACTGGAGTAAAATAATTATCCATGAACAATGTGTATAAGACACTCAAATTTCTTAACAACACTGGAGCCTTAGGTACATTATCTACAGTAAAGTAAATGTAACACCCGTCTCATGTACCTATGGGGCGGGGCCTGGGTTAAACTTATGATATTCCCCTTTTTGTTATGCTTAATAAATAAAATAAGAATTGAGTAGGCTAAATGAAAACCACACACACAATAGCACTTTAAATGTAAATACTTTTTTAGTTAGAGGATTTTTTAGTTCAAAATAGAAAAATAAAAAATATGAAATAATCACTTGGGTTCAGTGACAATAAAATTAATATTCAACAGAAATGATACCCGTTTTGATCACTTTAAATACTGGCAATCACTGGTTATTCACACCAAATATCATGAAACATAAAGCGAGCGAATAATGCAATGAACCCACACACACTTTCACACGCACACACCACAGTCCACAACAGTCTGGGAAAAGCTACCCCAAAACCCCGTTGCAGGCCTGTTTCGTCGCTCGTGTGCGTTGAGGCCCAAAACACGCTGGCCGCTTCGCTCTCTGAAAGCAAAATAAAAGGCACGTGCAAATCAACAGTTACTCACGGCTCCCGACAACAGTCCATGCGCTCCCGACAGTCCGTGGGGAAACGGGGGATGAGGGGGGAATGGCGACTCGCCGGCAGGCGCAGCCGAAACTCACAGTCCGCTCGTTAACGATTCCGTCCGACAGCTCTCGTCCACACCGGAGGGCGCAGATCCTCTCGACAGGGCACAAAAGTCAGTATTATCCGGTAACAGTCCGTTCACCTTAAAACAAGAACTTTCAGCCTCTAAAAAGTCTCAGAACTACAACACGGTTGGGCTAACTCGTGTCTCTCCCTCTTTTCCTTTTTTTCTCTTCTTCTACCTGCTTTCTTCCCGGAACCACAACACAGTCTAAGTCCCACCCCCTCACGTCAGACTGCTCACACGATTGGCCGGAGTCTCCGAGCTCTGCACAAGCCAATCACAGCAAAGACTTTTGTGATCGACACCTCTCAAAACAAATAATATTGTGTAAATAACGTAATTACACTTAAACACTGTCTTAGTTTAACTTACTCTTTTTTCTTTTAGGACACGACATGAGATGACATGAACTTATATTTTTAACACATACTTCTTGTAGATTTTTAACTTTTTTAACCTTTGTATTTTAACCATATTTATGCATTTTTAAACACATCAATACACAATAAACTTCACATGAATTATGAATCTGTACATTATATTGTTAACAAAATGCAAATACACCCATTACTTTAGCAAGGGCTACATAAACAACTCGACACCCCCAGATTCCTCATTGACAATAAACCCAATCATGACAGTAAACAGAGCTGCAACACATTGCTAGCAATCACTTAGCTCCAATGCTAGTAGTAAACAGAGCTAGCAGCTACTTAGCTAACTCACCATACACACAACACATTATCACCATGTTATGTAACACGAACTGAAAGAATAATAGAACATCCACAAATAACAAGCAGAGACACTTACATTTCTTCAAGAACGCACACAGGATAAGGAACAAAAGAACACACAGAAAGTCTGTGCAGCTTCAGTCTGCTCTGCTGCTGGCATTCCCCAACTTCACCAGCCCGCGTTACCGTCTCTGACCAGTAGGTGGTGCCTCACCTATAGGGCTTTCTCACAC
>NW_028220202.1:0-12419 GCF_045865225.1 Trachurus japonicus | reverse complement strand
ACAGTATAAAGGTAGATGTTTGTGTTAAAGCAGAAGTAAGCGATCCGGTCATTTTGTCTAACTTCCTGTCAGCCGATGGAGTTGGCAGTCCCCGCCCTCGTCCCTACGTCACCGCATTCACACGCATCCCTTGGCTTCACACACAGAGAGGACTGCCCCTTTATGCCGTTCTCTCTCCTCATTGGATAAAGGTTGTAGGATACAAGGAAAGTTTTCTCCTCGGCTTACAGCAGAGCAGAGTGACTGACAGACCCGTGTTTCAGACCAAACACTCTATATAAGTGATTGCTGTCGGAAGATATAACTATTTAAGACTTATATTAACACAAAAATTCCGCTTACTTCTGCTTTAAAGCTCCTTCAAAATAAAGGTAGATGTTTGTGTTAAAGCTCCATACAGTATAAAGGTAGATGTTTGTGTTAAAGCTCCATACGGTATAAAGGTAGATGTTTGTATTAAAGCTCCATACAGTATAAAGGTAGATGTTTGTGTTAAAGCTCCTTCAAAATAAAGGTAGATGTTTGTATTAAAGCTCCATACGGTATAAAGGTAGATGTTTGTGTTAAAGCTCCTTCAAAATAAAGGTAGATGTTTGTATTAAAGCTCCATACAGTATAATGGTAGATGTTTGTGTTAAAGCTCCTTCAAAATAAAGGTAGATGTTTGTATTAAAGCTCCATACAGTATAATGGTAGATGTTTGTGTTAAAGCTCCTTCAAAATAAAGGTAGATGTTTGTGTTAAAGCTCCATACAGTATAAAGGTAGATGTTTGTGTTAAAGCTCCATACAGTATAAAGGTAGATGTCCATGTGTAGTGTGATTATAAAGCAGCTCTAGGTTCTATATTAATACTGTGAAAGTATCAAAGCCTCAGTCCGCAGAGAAATGCACACAGCCTGTATTCAGAAACTGAGTCGAGTAAAACCGAGTAAAACCAGCCGTCAGGACTTCCTGTCACTTTGTGATGTCACAACAACAGCAGTCACCTAAAGCTCCGCCCCCACCACCTGGACCCACCATCCAATACTTTGCAGGATTTGGTTTATCTGAGTGTTTTATTCTGAAATCTGCTCTATTTTTTATTAGATCTCTCAGAAAATGATCAGCCAGTCAGCAGAGAGATTCAGAGCCTTCTCTGTTCTGATTGGCCGACACTGATCTGTCGTTACTAGATCTATACGAGCATCTTTGCAATGTTTGATTGATTGACTTTGTTTTGCAGAAGCACACAGAGACTGATCAGCAGAGAACACGACTGCAGGAGTCGACTGAAGACCACGGATCAGGAGAGAAAACCAACTCTTTCTATTTATTTGTTGAATCAGTGTTTTGTTTTGTTCTTTTTGTTTTTTGTTTTTTTACCTTTGTGGAGAGTCACCTTGTCGGAGAGCGCTGCACTCAGCCCAGAAAGCAGCTTTACCTCATTTCCTAGCACGACTGCAATGTGGGTTACTGAAAGTCAGTCTGGACTTCTTCTTCTTCTTTTTTTTTTATTTTTTTAAAACAACTAAGATTATGTGACAATATCTAAAATATTTTTGACGTATTGGGAAACACAGATATCTGAAGTATTCAGTTATTCCCTTTGATTTTTAAACCTAATCTGATATATACAAATTTTCAGGACTTGTTTGCCTGTTGCTTTATATTTCCTGACAGAGTGAATTGACTGGGGTCCACAAGCAGGTTTGACCTATTGCTTAAAGGGATAGTTCAACATTTTGGCAAATTGTCCCATTGCCATAATCCCTATAGTCATAGCAGTAGGTTTGTTACCTTTAATTGTCGGTGCAAGCTATTTTTAGAACGGTGGAGCAGAGCCGCGAGCTGCTCAGAGCTACGCTACGGAGGCTAATGGGATTTCTTGGTTTCCCTCATCAAACTCATCAAATACACAATCCAACAACTCCAAAACGCTCTGGTGGACAAGTTGTGACCTGCACATTCACCACGCTATGAGATAATAACAGAACGTTACCAGACAGAGTTGTTTTAGAGGTAAATTCATGCAAAACCTCTGATGCGAGGACCGACAATTGAAGGTAACGAACCTATTGCTATGACTATAGGGATTATGGCAATGGGCCAATTTGCCAAAATGTTGAACTATCCCTTTTAAAAATGTCATCTTTTTATTTTGCACGAGGAAGATGTCATTTCAGGTTTTGCTAGAAAGACCCCGACTACTTTCACCTGTTCAAATTAAACACTACTACTACTACTACGGATAAAAAATAACATAAATGTAAAATCGGTTGTGGAGGATCAGAATCATATCGGAGACATTTTTAACAGTGAGTTGCAGATTTTTAACCCCCAGTATCATCGTCATCATCATCGTCATCAGCTGTGAGATCAACAGCAGCACAAGAATCAAACACTTTTATACTGACTGAGGTCTATTTGTTTCTATAAAAGCTGCTGCTGTCAGTTTTTGTACAAAGTTTTTCTCTCCGAGAGCCTGGAGACACAGACACGTCGGAGTAAGACGTCCACGTGGTTTTTTTCTATGTGATCCTGCACCGTTCTGTTCAAACACTCAGACTTTACAGAAATAATCCTTTTGGACGACTTTTTTTCTTTTCTTTTTTTTTGTATCGAGAACTTTTTTACAGAAACTTTCTCACCTGTGTAAAAAATTTCGAAAGCAAAAAAAAAAAAATCCTCCTGCAGTTCATATGATATCAGCCTGTAAATCTCCTGCACTGTAAATACACAAAAATGCTAATGTAGTTATTATGACATGCCAAATTTTTTTTGACTGTTTTCGATCGACTTTTATTTATTATTTATTATTGAACCTCCTGTTATGTAACTGATTATGATTATTATTATTATTGCTCATGCATCGTTCATATCCATAGGTAGTGTGATGTTAGAGAAAAGTGTCTCATTGGTCAGTTTTTCAAGGATCCAGAGGTTTTTTCCTGCATGAGTAGTAAAAAAAAAAAAAGGATGAACTGTTTGTTGTATATCACAGATGAACTCTGGGTGAATTCCCATGTTTTGTTTTTTTTGTTATTAAGAGTAAAAAAAAGAAGCTATTTTCTGTTTGAGCACAAAGCTGCGGAGGTGGAACGACCTGCGCAGCCACGACACTGTAAATAGCTGGAAGTGACCAAGCTAATTTACCTTCTGAGAATGTAACTCCGACTTGTTTACCAGTTCAAAGGGAATGTTCAAATGCCTTTTAAGTAATAAACCTTTTCTACCTTTGGGTCTCTTCTTTCATAACGTCGACTTTCTTTTACTCTGTTTCATGTAAAACACGTTTGTTTTTATATTTATGCCTTCGGAGGAACAGTGTTTTCTGTTTTTTTGTAGTCCGGCACAAAACTTCCTCTCATATGTTTTATATGAAATTAGAAACACATCAGAGAGCACCCTTCCCTATTTGTGCAATAATGACATTGATATAGTCTGACTTTGTAAATAAATAGATGTAGATTATGTTGCCAGTGAATCAAAAAGCCAATAAAGGCCGATGATGTGTAACTTCCTGCACTGGTATCAGCTCTATGGAGACATCTGGTTGAAGTCTTTCACATAGCAAAGCCAAAAATAGGCAAACAAAAAACTTTATTAAACATTATTGTTTTATTTTTTATTTTATCTTCTTTTTAAATTTTTTTATAACGTCTCTGATTACCCTTTGAGGTGCAACAATGCCTTTTTTTTTTGCCTTCTGTGTGTTATGTTTGCATATTCAGCTTGTATATTTGTCTTTTTTTAATATAACAAGTTAGGAAGTTAGTAATATTATTATCCTCCCTTTTTAATTGTGTTTTTTTTCCCTTTTCTTCTCTTTTCTTGATAGCCCGTTGGGTGTGGAGGAAATGTTTATGTTTCTTTAAAAAAAAAAAAAGAAGAAAAAAGTTAAGGACAGTGGAAAAAAACAAAAAAAACAAAACAAACATTACTATTTTGGTGGATCAAAGGCATTTGATTTCACCAGGACAAACACAATCATACTTTCTGTCATTGAGTTATAGATGGACGGAGTTATATTGAAATAAACTTCATATAAAACCCTCAATTAAACCTCCACAAGGGTCTCTAAGACTCCCCTGAAGGACCTCTACCTTAGGTCACGACACTGTGGATGTGAAGTTGAACCGTTGACGCAGTAAAATGAGGAATCACAGTTTAGTTTTACGATTATAATTTAATTTATTTGTCTAGTTAACCTAACGAGCCGGTAGCTCTGAGACAGTATGTCATGATTTCTTTGTCAGTCTTTGTCCACACAGTCTTGGTCTTGGTCTTGTCCTGCTACTTCATCCTCTGGCTCCTCCTCGTCTCCTCCTCCTCCTCCTCCTGCCACTCCCGTGTCTCCCGGTCGGCATCGTCCGGCCTGTGGCTGCGGCGCGACTCCGACTCCGTGCCGCCGCTGTCCGCCGCCGCCGGCCCCTGCAGCTCCCGCGGCCCCGAGTCCAGGCGGAACAGCGTGGGGACTCGGCCCAGGACGGGGTTGTTCTGCTGCAGGCCGGAGATCCACTGGTTCAGCGTGGCCTGGTCGCCCCGGCCCGTCATACACATACCGAAGACCGGACCCTCGTCCACTGGAGACAGAGGAGACACAGAGCAGCTGCATCACATGACGGACATGAGCGTGGTGGTTTCTGTTGCTCATGATTTAAAGAGGAACTATACCAGGCTTCCTACAGCTTAGGCCAAGTTAAATTTAAGACTTTTTAAGACTTTTTTAAAGCCACTTGAAATGAAATTTAAGACCGACTTCACAATAAACACAAATGCAGAAAAAAAACACCACATCAATTACATAGGGTTATAGGGACAATTTTACCCACTTCCAAGGTAAAGTGACTGCTACATGAACATTGGATTGTGTCTCTTTCCAGCTGTCCTTTCAAAATAAATGCATAAAAAGTCTGAAAAAAAAAAAACACTGACTCGGGAGCTGGAGGTGGTAAGAAATGTAGCGTTGACGGCCGCCACTAACTTCTCTATGTCAGAATGTTACCAATTATTTTGAGATTTGAGACTAATTACAATCATAAAATCCCACTTACCAAGTGTTAACATTTTTAAGACGTTTGAAAAATTGATTTAAGACATTCTAATGCCAATTAAGGCCTTGTTTTTAGATTAATGAATTCAATGCCTTTTAAGACTTTTTAAGGATCCGTAAGAACCCTGTATACAAGTCCACTCTCTTCTCCTCTGTGTTGCTAACCCTCCTCTCCTCCATGTGCGTTTGTTTTCAACGAAGCCGGCGAGAAATCAATCAATAAAGCGGTACATAATGTTATTTATCTTATACGATGTGTATATTTGTGTAGTCTTATCTGTCATAGACAAGAGATTACAGGTTATGGGGTGCGTTTGTGTCACAGTGCCACAGAGACGAGAGCTGGGACACCGGGTCGGAGGCTCTGATCTTACAAGGTTGGTTTTCAGCCAAGAGACACTAGGTGGAAGGTAGAGAGCCTCCATTCTCCCTGGAACTAGTTACAAGTCATTGATTTAACCAGAACTAGGACTCTAAAGCTGTTTAATAAAGGTACAAATCCTGCATAGTTCCTCTTATACTCCTCTTTACATATTTATTTCCATAGGAGACTAAGGTCTGTTATTGTTCTTTCAGTCTATTGTTCTCAGTGTTATGCAGTATGGAGTTAGTGCATCTGCAAGCATCTGCTCAAAGATTGTAGGCCAAACACTTGAGCCAATTTTTAGAGCTGCATATACGAGACGAATGCATGTTTTATTTGAAGAATACCAGTTGCTGCCATCCAACAGGAGATATAGACTAACCCTATAGCTGGATTAAATAGACTGAGGAACTCTTTTATTCCTCAGTCTGCTAAAATGTTGAATCAGTTGGGTTCGTCAGGGCCTGAATAGCTGTTAGTGTCGGGACTTTGATGCTACGTATAGAGCACGTCACATGCCTGATGTTTGTCTTGTTTGGTGTTATATTGTGTTATATTTTGTAATGTTTTTTGTTATGAGAAACATATCTCTTGGACGCAAGATAAAATTTCAGAAGAGATTCGGACAAATAAACTTGAAGAAAGACAGTTGTAATGTAAACTTCTTACAGTCTTCTACGTCAAAGCTCTCGTCGTCTCCCAGGTCTCGCTCCAGATCCAGGTCCAGCTGCAGGGGATAGTCCAGACACCGCTCGGGGTCGTACGGCTCCTCAACCTGCACAGACAGAAACACATGTTACAAAGACTGATCTAAGTCTTAATCTACAGGTGCATCTCAATAAACTAGAATATCATGGTAAAGCCCAAACCAAGTATCGAGTGCATATAGATGGACGAACTTTCCAGAAGAACGACATTTCATATTTAAAATGCTTTTTTAAATTGGTCCGTTGTGATATTCAATTTCTTTTAAGATACTTAATTTTAGGTCTTTATTAAATGTGAAGCCATAATCATTACAACTAAAAGAAATTAAAGGTCCAATGGGTAAAATGGGGGGAAAGCCGTGATATCTAGCGCTCAGATTTTAGATTGCAGCGCTCACTCGCACCCCTCCCGTCGGCAAAGTGACGGTGGCCTCCGAGGACCAAAGAAAACTTGTGTGGAAATGGCGTCTTCCACCATTTTTCTCACTGTTCTGCACCAACTAACTACCAACTCACTCTCTCCACTGTTTCCTACTCCTTCTCCTTCTTCATTCATTTATTTATGCACGCAAAACTCTTGAATCGTGCTCTCTGGTTGGCTGGATTTTTTGTTCGGGCTGCTGTACAAACATGGCGGCACAAGATGGCGACACTCTTCTAAAGCAAGACCCTTTCTATACTGTATGTAGATATAAAAGATTAATTATAAGGCTACAAAAACCAAACAAATTTTAATTTTATAGCGATTATACACTTATACAAATATATTCATGGGTAGTATATTCAGATTTTGCCAATAAACCGGGACAATTGTTGTTACACACTGGAGCTCAGTTTCATTCTGTGTGTAATGGATCTATATAATGTGTTAGTTTCACTTTTTGAATTGAATTACTGACATAAATGAACTTTTCCATGATATTCTAATTTATTGAGATGCACCTGTTTGTAAGTCAGTGTAATAATAATAATACTATTAGTTTTAACCCTTCACCTTCTCCTCGGGCGGCGTGGGGTCGGCTCTGAGGACGTAGTAGTACACACACTTCTTCCTCAGCCACAGAGGGAACGGCCCCTCCACGAACACCGGCCGGCTGACGTTGTGTTTGGAGAGCAGCTCCATCTGGTCGGGGCTCTGGATCCCTGAGGACGGAGAGACGGAGAGGGAAGTGGTGTCAACACACGGAGAACTGGTACGGAGGAGGAGGAAAGATGCAGCTTCCTGGTTTGATGCTTGTAAAACCATCCACTGTTCTTACTGTTGTTATTGTTGTGTTTCCATACCTACGATATGTGGTAGCTCTATCTCCTCGCCGCTCTCTGTGATATCCGTACACGGCAGCTGGTGGGAAGAGAAGACGACCAGACTGATTCATAAAAGCAGACACAACAGTTTTGGCTGAAACCAGAACCGTCTGAGTTGTGTTGAAGTAGAAAAAAACACCTCGCAGTTTCATCCAGCCAATTATTGAAACCATAATAAGCACGGTCACTTTGGCGCTACGCATTTTAAAGAGTAACTAAACTCCTAAACCACTTTTTTCTGCTGAAAACACATATATTTGGGTATGAAGTAGTGTTGTTGATTGATTCTGGTCCAACTTTAGTCAAAATATTTCAATTTGGTGTATTTTGTTGTAAAAATGTCAGAGTGACTGCCCTCTATGGGTTGAAACACGGCTATTACAATCGAATTTTGCTATTGGCTGAGATGGAGGCTGATGACGTTTTTGGAGGCAGCCTTCCTCACAAACCACCACTGTTAGCCCTGCCCCCTCAGTGCGGCTAACGGGCCAGCTAACATCTGGCTGGATGCAGCCAGAGTTACTCCTTAAGAATTGTTGTGTTGCTTAGTTTAGAATATATCAATTCAGTACAGTGTGTCTTAGCATTTCTTTGTTTTTAGCTTTTTTCCAGTCAGGTTAATGTTGTTGTCCTGTCATGTTTTTAACCTGCATATCATTTCACTGCAATGATCTTGTATTATTTTATGTGACGAATAAACTCTCAAATATTGTGCCAAGTCTTTGATTTGTGGCAAAAAAGTAAATTTCATCCTGGATTCAAACTGAAAATATGGGTCAAATATGAAGAAGTTCTGTCTGTCAAAATGTTTATTTTAGATATTGGGTCCAAGATTGTGTCCAGCTCTGGAACCTGGACAGACCTTTGTCAACTTTTGTAATTTAACAAAAAATAACAACAAAACTGTGACCCTTTAATTTTACAGGCTGCTAATTATGTGATAATGTCAAGAAATAACAAGTAATTGCGTAATAATTTCAAGAAATAGCCTAGAAATATCAGTAAATTTCATGTAATGTCATGTTTTCCATAAAGACAAAAGATTGCAAGTGCTTGCATGTCAACTACAATCAATTATTTCTGGGCTATTTCTACGCAATCCATCAATTTCTTGGCTATATTTCCCAACATTACTGTGAAATTGACCATTATTTCTAGACATTATTATGACGAAATTAATTGTTATTTCCTGGCTATTTCTTGACATTATCGCGTAATTAGCAGCCTGTAAATTAAAGGGTTACCAACAAAACTAAAAGGAACCAGAGAATAAACCCGTGTAGATCAGGTTTGACAAACTTTTTCTTGCCTCACGTCAACTTTTAAACGATTTTAAGCTCTATATTTCACACACAGATACTCCGACCCCTCCACTGTGTACCTGGTAGACGGTGACCTTGGCGTCCCGGTCGTTGGCGATGCGGCTCAGGCTGAAGCGAGCCAGGTCCACCGGGTCCTCGGGCAGCTGGTGAGGGACCGGGAACGGGTTCACGTTCTTGAACTTGGGGAACCAGTACATGATGCGCTGGTACTTCCTCATGGGGTGGCCCTTCTCCCCGAAGATCTGGACCAGCAGGACCTTGGTCGTCACGTTGGGCATGATACCTGAAACACAGCGACCATTTAAAATACAACTCAGACAGGCGTTTCTACAGCGTTTATGTGACTTTAATACTGTTGAAATTGAATCACATTTTCTGTTCCCCTTCGCGTCATGAACTGAGACAGACTTTGTTAGAGAGGAAGAATCCAGACTTATTTTGGATGTCGGAGCATGATGTGTTGTTGTGTTGGTTTGTTTAAAGGAGAATTCCGGCCATTTTTGACTCCTAAATCGTTGTCCTGATGGTCAGCCAGTGTTGGGGGGAGCAAAACACGCAACTAAAATTGATGCAGGCAAACCGGAGTAACACCATGACTAGACGGCGCTAGGGATAGCCACAACGCTAACCTATGGGGGCGGGGTCATTCCTATGTTCCCTCAGCCCTATGTTCCCACATTTTTAACTTTTGTTGTCACTGAAAATTAGGCCCTATGTTCCCACCATTGGTTGGGTTTAGGCAATGAAGAAAGGAGTTGGTTAAGTTTAGTAAAAAGACCCGGTAGAGGCTAGACAGGCCAGATAGAGTCCAGATAGGTAGAGAGAGTCCAGTGGGAACATAGGGCTGTGGGAACATAGGCACGCTCCCATGGGGGCAATTCTTTCAACCACAACAAACACTCAAAAAACAATCAAATATCTATGGTACATGACTGGAATCCTAACGAGACACCACTGAACTCATAAACTGTACGGTATAAAGCGCGGTATAAACAGTATAACTTTGTGTTTTTGCATGTTATCACTCACCTCAGACAGCCGAACTCTGAAACATCCTGGAAAGCGATCGCAGAGCGCCTGCTCTCCCCGCCACAGAAACGAACACTTTTTCCTTGTTGTGATGATTTCTTTACAAAAATAAACGGTGGAGCAGTGCAGTGGTAATATCCAAAATATATCTGACCGTTTAGTTTTGTAAAGAAATCATCACAACAAGGAAAAAGTGTTAGTTTCTGTGGCGGGGAGAGCAGGCGCTCTGTGATCGGATAGTAATGTCTTTCCAGGATGTTTCATCTCACCTCAGTTCGTCTGTCTGAGGTGAGTGACTACATGCAAAAACACACAGTTTATACTGTTTATACTCAGTATAACCGTACAGTTTATGGGTTCAGTGGTGTGTCATAAGGATTCGAGTCATGAACCATAGATAATTGATTGTTTTTTGAGTGTTTGTTGTGGTTGAAAGAATTGCCCCCATACTTTAGCGTTGTCGCTATCGCTAGCGCCGTCTAGTCATGGTGTAACTCCGGTTTGCCTGCATCTATTTTAGTCTTGGAAGTTTGTCTGTTTTGTTTTGTTTTGCGGTGTTATTACATCATTGCGGTGTTATTACATCATCAGGTGCAAATTGATTACGTTATTACATAATGCGGTGCTACAACGATCTAGAGAGGACTGATCCGGCTCGATCCAGATGTTGACCCACCGTAGTTCTCCATCTGCTCCAGCAGCTGCACGGCGCACTTTGTGTGCAGATAAATGTTAAAATGTAGCAGTTTCCCTCAGTCTATATCTCATTTTGTCAGAAAGGTTTCAGAAGCCTGTTTTTTCTATACTCTTTTATTTTTGCCTCTTTTATGCAGTCCAGGCTTTTGAAAAGAGAGTAAACATATATATTGCTTAAAAACTGACTTACATGTGATGTGTATTTTGGGGGGAAATATGGTTCCTGGAATAGTCTATAGACAATCATAATCATTCAACTGTTTCACTGGTGTCAGACTAAAAATCGAGAAAAATTGAATCGGGAGAAAAGCGTATCGTCCCAGCCCTAATGTGTTGCTACAAGGACCCCACAAAGACTAGCCTGTTGTTTGTGCGTTGGCTAATAAAGATTATAAAACGGAAAGGTGAAATCCGGCAATCTGATTGGCTGTTAACCGTGGTATAATGAGCATATATATACCACGGCTACTATTCTAAAGCCTTATCACAGCGTAAGCTATCACTCTGCATCGGGCACGTACTATAGAGTGCCGAAGCGGAAGCAGCCCCATGGGTCCTCAATTCGAAAAAAGTCTCCATACGAATGAATGGGAGTCCAAGATTTATTTCGCGATCCGTTTGAATTGTGCCATGACAAAAAACTCTGTCCTCTACCTGTTTAAAACATCACGTTTCATCCCGAGAAATCAGCCGTTTGTTGTAAAACTATTGTAAAATAAAATCCCGAAGAGTCTGTAACCAGAAAGACTACAAGTCGCGTAGGTGACGTCACCAAATGCCGCCCTTTCCCGTGTCAGTTGGTGACGTATTTTTTGTGGGACGCAGATCTATAGTCCGTAGAGCGTCGTCACACAAAATACATTCTTCTGTTGCCGTTTTACGATAAACTGCTGATTTCTCGGCATGAAACGTGATGTTTTAAACAGGTAGAGGACAGAGTTTTTTGTCATGGCACAATTCAAACGGATCGCGAAATAAATCTTGGACTCCCGTTCATTCGTATGGAGACTTTTTTCGATTTGAGGACCCATGGGGCTGCTTCCGCTTCAGCACTCTATGACTGGTATGAATGGAAGTTGTTGTCATGTATCCATGACAACGGACTGTTGCAGTCCATAGCAAAAGACAGCTGATGTTTTTACGATGTTAAAAAATGGACTAAAGTAGTTGAATTGACATGTTTAAGGTGAACTTTCACCTCCGGGGAGGGTTAACAATGGTAGAGGGGACTGAGGAGTGACAGAGGAAAAGACGAGATGCAGAGCTACTTGGAGCTAACGTCCTGAGAGGTGGGACTATTTTTTTCACAGTGAGGCTATTTTATTGGATAATATGGATTTCTGGTTGAATAAAACTACATAAAATTGATTGCGTATTCCTCTTTCATATTGTCATTATTGGTAACCGTTTTATAAAAGCAATATATCACTCCAGTCCGCTTCGCGTCGGGCCGAACAACGCCCCTTAGCCGTGGTATAATGAGCATATACCACGGACTGGAGTGATATATTGCTTAAATAATCAATCAGTCAATCAATCAATCAATCAATTATTGTATACATGTAAGTCAGTTTTTAAGCAATATATATGTTTACTCTCTTATTATTATTGTATTAATGAATGTGCCAAAGCCTGCCACCTCATCCTCAATAGAAGACTGTCTCTTATGAGTTCCAGTTCATAAAATAATTGTTTTGCTTTGTTTTGTTTTTTTGTTTGTATGGTACCATAATGTGCGTTTCTATTCATGTTTTTAGTAGTTGGTGTCTCACAACTCTCTTTTTGAGTGGTCCCCAACACTTTAATTTGTCAAGGGGAACGGGTCATTTTGTAATCAATACTGTATTTTTATATTGTCTCTGGATTTTTATTGTGTGTTGTGGAGTGACACCGAAATAAAGCTTATCTATCTATCTATCTATCTATCTATCTATCTATCTATCTATCAATCAGTCTAGATCC
>NW_028220201.1:0-6145 GCF_045865225.1 Trachurus japonicus | reverse complement strand
ACAGTGAACAGAGACAAGGGAGGGAAATTACAATGAGAGGCGATGTTACAACCAAAAACGTAATAACTGCCAATAACGTAATAACTGCCAATAACGTAATAATTTTGGCCATTTCAAATGTAATAAAGCCAATAGTGTAATAATGTGCCAATAATGTAATAAAACTTTTGAGCCAATAACGTAATAACTTTTTGCCGATAATGTAATAAGGCATTACATTATTGGCTGGTTATTACGTTATTGGCCTGGTATTAAAAAAAACCTTTCAAAATGTAATAACTGGTGCTGATAATGTAATAACACATAAAAATGACAGCAGCTCTTGGAAATAAAGGCTTTTGTGAAGTTTTTGTGCAGTTTGCTAATCAAAAATAGGTATAGTGGATGACATTATTCATCCAAGATATACTATCTTTCACCTCTCTCTCTCTCACTTCTACCATGCTTAATGATATGTTTGCAAACGGAAGAAGTAAGCATTGTAGGCTATCAACAACCTCCAAAACATAACCAAACTTGTGTATTGAATGGTGTCTGCCAGCCAGTTTATGTTTCAGTCATGTATAACTTCCTGCCTCAGACAAACCATTGGGAATAGGTAATGTTAAATGTGATAATCCCAGCATGGCTCGGAGGAGCAATGGCGTTGATTGAATGAATGAAGTAGATTTTTTTTTAATTAACATATTTAGCCATCATTTGTCCAACTTGATGGTTAGCGTTATCTCCAGAACACCCAAATGAAGTTCCAAATGAAGTGGCAGCACAATTGTACACATTCAGAAATCTCTTTCTCAAAGAAATGTTTTCTTTTGCAGCACCAATCAACAAATAGATCACTACTGAAACCAGCTGTTTCAATCTCTGCAGGTTTCATACGTCTAACTTTGATTTTCATGTTTGAAAATTAAAAACTACATCAAAACGTTGAGAATAAAGGTCCCATTTGGATAAAGTGACATTTCAATGTTTTTTGTTTTTTATACAGTGATGATAAAGCACCTTTAGGTTCTATATTAATACTGTGAAAGTCTAAAGGTAGATGTTTGTATTGCTCCATACAGTATAAAGGTAGTTTTTTTTTTTTTTTTTACATTTGTGAATGAAAAAACTACCTTTATACTTTCACAGTATAAATATAGAACCTATGTTGCTTTATTATCACTGTAAAAAACAAAAAAAACATCAAAATGTCACTTTATCCAACACAGGACCATTACGCTCAACGTGTTGAAAAAAAAATTCAAATAGAAAGAGAATGGTAAAACCAAATCAACTCCATTGCTCCTCCGAGCCATGCTGGGATTATCACATTTCACATGGTTTGTCTGAGGCAGGAAGTTATACATGACTGAAACATAAACTGGCTGCAGACACCATTCAATACACAAGTTTGGTTATGTTTTGGAGGTTGTTGATAGCCTACAATGCTTACTTCTTCCGTTTGCAAACATATTAAGCATGGTAGAAGTGTGTGAGAGAGAGAGAGAGAGAGAGAGAGAGAGAGAGAGAGAGAGAGAGAGGTGAAAGATAGTACATATCTTGGATGAATAAATATGACGACTATGTCATCCACTTACCTATTTTTGATTAGCAAACTGCACAAAAACTGCAAAAAAACCTTTTATTTCCAAGAACTGCAGTCATATTTATGTATTATTACATTATCGACACCAGTTATTACCAGCCAATAATGTAATAACTTATTACATTATTGGCAAAAAGTTTTTACGTTATTGGCTCAAAAGTTTTATTACATTATTGGCACGTTATTACATTATTGGCTTTATTACATTTAAAATGGCCAAAATTATTACATTATTGGCTGTTATTACGTTTTTGGTTGCTACAGGCTCTAAGGGCTACAGACATTATACAAAGACTCACAGGGAATATCCTGTGAGGCGCGCTAACAGAAAACCTCAAACTGGTGAGCCATCAGGGCACTTTCTTAAGAGGACTTTGTATCAGTCACTAATGGCTGTGTAATTGCCTGTGTGAGGCTGTGCATAGGAACAGCAGGGGATGTACAGTAGCTGAATGCTAGTAGGCTATCAGCATACTAACAATAACATGCTGTTGTTTACAAGGTACAAAAGAAACATAATGTTCTGACACTAAACATAAGGTACAGCTGCTGATGGGCATAAACCTAATACTGTGAAGACAAATGTAAGTTGGCACAAATTATATAGAAACAGCGACAATATTGTGTACTTCATTTTTGTGCAAAGAGGTTTTACTTTCTTTCTACGAACTGGTCCTTTTAATGTATCTTTGCTACTTACATAATCCTTCATCATCCCTTTATTATTAGAAATGTAAGTCTCCATATATATTTCTTGCCTGCAGACAAACCTTGGATTCTTGAATATTCAGCTGACCGGCAGTGCAATGACTGAAAGACTATGGTTGACATTAACTGAAAGTGCAAAAAGTCCATTTAAAATTCGTAGAGATTATTTTCAAAGATATCAGTGAAACCTATAAACACAAAGTGAGACCTGCTGATAGCATGTGGCCCGGAATAAGGAATGGCATAAGAATATATGTGGGTTGCTGAGTTTGATGGTCAAACTCAAAACCACAAATGTCACTCTCACGGTGGAGCTGCAGAAGAAAAGCCAGGAGATAACCAAAGTCGTTGGGATTCATTCTCAAGACAACAAGTCTCTTTTCTTTTAAGTATATTTTTTGGCTTTTTGCCTTTATTATAACACATAGTGAGATAGACAGGAAAGGGGGAGGCAGAGAGAGAGGGGGAATGACATGCAGGAAAGGTCTGCCCGACGCGGGATTCGAACCGGGTACACCTGCGTTGAGGGCGGCCGCTTTAACCACTGCGCCGCGCCACGCACCACCCCATCTCTTTTCTTTTGAGACATGAATTTCATTCCCATCCTGAGAGCTATACATATTACAGTAACATGGCTAAAAACAACAGAGTGAATCACTGATGCTTTCTTTTTATGCGTGCAGAGATTTGTTTGAGTTGCACAACACTACTCAATTTAAAGCCTTAAATCCTACATGTTTTTGATATTTTTAACATATTATGATGTTTATTGATTCTAGAATATTTTTCTTCATAATCTCAGCATATAGATTTGGGCAGCATGCCAGTTTCTAATGAAACCTCAATACAATTATGAAATAGTGGTTGTCCTGCACATTTCAGCTGACCACTCTGAGGCTGGCCTACTGAACCACTTTGTCTTAAACTGTGAGATGTAGTGTTATGTATTTGTCTGGCCTGGACCGGTCCAGTCTGGGTGAAGATAAAATGAGCTTGGCTCCTGTTTAGTTATGAGGAGGGTCCTCCAGCCCAGGCAGGAAAACAGCACTTACTAAGGCCTCTGTCTGTGTTATTGTAGGGCTACAGGAAGAGAGGGGGAGAGGAGGGAGAGGAGGGAGAGAGATGAGGAGAGAATGCAGAAGGAGAGAGTGAGGAGGTTCTGGAGAGGGAGATAGAAGCACATAGTGAAGAGGACAAGAGTTGTTGTCAAAAGGCTGAAGAGGAGGTGAGGATGTGGCAAAAATGATGATAGTGATAGAAACCAGGAGAGGACATGGAAGAAAAAGAAGAAGACAGGAAATGCATGACGACAAGATTATAATGAAAATAGTGGTGTAATGTGTAAAAGTGAAAGTAGTTTCTTTTCATAATCTCTGTCTGCTTTGATCTAAAGTAAAATGTATGAGACCTCTTTCACCACTTATCCTGTGAATTAGAGAAAGACCTGTAGCAAGGTAAGAAATATAGGAATATAAACATTGAAAAAACAATGACATAGCTGAAATACTGTAAGATGCAACATTAATTCTTTGAATGATGGTGAAATATTCTTCAAGCGGACAACTAATTTAAATGTAAATAACTTTTGTTTGATCCTATTGGAATAAAGTTAACTTAGATATATTATTGATGGATGGTTTAAATGGTATTTTGGCCTTGCAAGCTGTGATTTGCATAAGACATAATACATAATGCATACCCTACAATCATTTATCAGTATTGGTCGTGATCTGAGACACAATTTAGTTTAGTTAATCTGTGTTTAAGCAGTGTTTAGACTTTACTTTTGTTAAATGAACCCCTAAGCTTTAATTTCCTATAGTTACTCCATAAATTCTGGTGTTTCTAAACACTAATAACCCATAGACATGGAATCTGTTTTCATGCAATACTTTACCAAACTTATTTTCTGTTTAAAGTCAATATAGAGCTGTAGACAACTTGTTAAATCTCTTTTGGACCAAATACTCCTTCAACATTCAGCTATTGTCTAGCTATCGCACCTTTGTGTTAGAGAGAACAGTGATTTAATGTCAGCCTCAGCATTTTCCATAGTGCTGAATGAATCCCTCTTGGGTATACGCTATCAACAATATTCGCAAGATTTGAGTCACTAAGAGTTCTTTCTAAATGAACATGAGTTGCATCTCAGCACAAAAGGTTCTGTTTTCAAGGTCACACAGTGTATGTGATGAATCACTTGCAGATTTCTTGTTGAATGTAAGAAAGAGAAACAATTGTATAGTTTCTCTAGTAAAGTCTATTACGTTTGCTATCTTGTGCTGTACAGTACACTGAGCACGGACCAATATTTCTCAGAAGGAGCTGAAAAAATCTTGAGTTGAACTTAAAAACAAACAAACGTGCTACAGTATCGATTGCAACGCAAGACTTTAAACGGCACTTTTTCTCAGAAGTCAGCTGTGAGAATGTTATAGCAAACAAAATAGTGAACACAAAGAAAATGAGAGAAAGCAGCACTAAATCATTCAGGGGCCTCATTTATCAAAGAGCGTGTAAAAGTCCTCTTAAATTTTCAGTACGACGGAAAGGCAAAATGTGCGTACGACCAAAAAATATACACTCTTTTCAGATCTATCAAACTCCGCGTACACACGGCTGCACGGTATTTCCCTTGATAGATCACACCGGACCTGAGAAAAGCGTGGATGAGAACACGCCTCATACCCAGCCCCCTAAACAGCCCCACGCAACCATATGTGGTCAATGCAAATCAGTTACGTGCATATTAAGTAGCCATGTGCACTCTGGAAACGTGTGGAATGACGTCAGTGGAAGACGGTGAAGACAACAGACGACGGAGAGCGGAGAAAGAAGCGGAATTTCTCTGAAAGCGAGATACACGGTAACACGGCAATATCAGTCAGAAACATCATCTTGCATTGAAAGGCTACAATAAAAACAAAAAACTCCCAAATCTAAATGAAACAGAACAGAAAGAAGAAGAATCATATTTATTCTGCCCCTTATTTTAGATTATGTCATAATAATTTAAAGCAGGGTTTCCACTGCCAGTCAGTACTACTTTGCACCCCTCACTAACCCCCAACTTCCGTTCACTGGAAGACTTTGATTTTCATTTGTGCATAGCTATAGCCTATATTTAAAAAAAAAACAAAAAAACATTGAAGTCCACCAGTCTGTGACTTTTCCTAAAATGATGTTGGGCAGCACCCAGTTTTGTTAAATACAATAAATATTATTCACACAAAAAATATGGATCATGTTTTCTCATTTGCTTTGATTTGCGCCGACATTATTGTGCTTGCTGCTTGCTTGTGTGTGTCCAGTCTGGCTACGTAACACACGCACGTCGCAGAAATTATTTTCCAGACTGGACAGACGGGTTGTGGAAGAGTTGTAGCCTACATGCAGGGGAAAAATATCAATATGATATCAAAAGAAAACGAAATTCGTTTTATAAAGCCAGTATTTAGGAGCAAACTAGTGTAAATGCACAGGGGAAAATCTGAGTCGCTGTGCTTTTCATGTAAAGTGCCGACGTCAACACGTGTGCGGCGGTGGTGGTGGTGGTGGGGGGGGGGGGTCATCATCACCACCACTTGCTACTTCAAACAGTGTCCGCGCTCCTCTCTCCCTCGCATACTGCAGTTCTCTGACTCTGCAGCGGTGTCGCCAATTCCTCTTGTTCTTCAAAAAGCGTGTAAATGCCGGTACGCCATGGTCGGACTGGTCGTAAATTTTTGCTCTTACTCCCGACAAGTTTTGGTTTGATAGATCCCAAATTAGGCGGAGAAAAGTGCGTACGCACAAAATGGGGAAAGAGCGTGTAAAAAAGCGTGTATCCACAATGATAAATGAGGCCCC
>NW_028220200.1:0-44960 GCF_045865225.1 Trachurus japonicus | reverse complement strand
ATATGTGTGGACAGTGTTATGGTCCCCAGATCTACTGAATGTTCTCTGTTTGTCCTCCATAGTCAAACAAACAGACAGACGGACACACAAACAATGGATTTTGACATTTTTTGATACCTGATTGATTGTTTTGTGATCAATGTGAATAAAAAGTGATAAATGAACATGTCAAAAATGAAATCACTCTTTTGTTGACCAAAATATAATGAAAATCATCATCTTTAGCCAAAATTAAAGACATTTATTGCAAAAACGCATTGATTCTAATTGGGGTCATTTTTGATGAGGAGTGTAGGTATCGGTTGCTCATGCATCCAAGGGTTAAATCATCATATGCTTTGAATGTCCAGTACACTCTGCAGACAGAGAAGCGAAGCATCACCTTCACTTGTTTAGTACCAGAGCAGCTCAGCCACTCAGCAACTAAAGTCACCTCAGCTTTGGAATCACAACAACTACGAGGACATACCAACAGTGCCAAAAGTCACACTCCCATCCATTCAGGAGTGCATGCCACAGTTTCTTTTTGCTTAAATTTGTTCTGTATGATGTTCTGTCTAAGGTTTTGCTATTGCTCCATATCCAATTGTTAGTAGTAAGATTAAGTAGACTGGATGCAACAGTGAATAGGTACATTACAGCAAAGTGACAACAGTCCAACAGGCCCTGATGACTGTTTAGCACACTAACTTCAGCACAGGAAAAGAAGTGAAAGAGTTAAACATTAAATAAGTGTTAACATCAGTGTTGTTTACTACCGCTGGAGACAGCTGTTAATGAGCAAAGAAACAACGTTTGTTGCTGAATTTGCATCATTTCTTCTGGGCTGCTAAAGAATCAGTTGTAATTAAAGCCGCAAGCGGCGATGATCGGCCCTCGCTCGCCCATGCCACCGCGGGGCCTGAGGCACGCCGGGGCTGTGGCGCGGAGCAGAAATGGAGAAGAAACCCGGAAGGAGGCCAAAATTGCAATGTTTCGTTCATCCACCAGGGGGCAGTCACCGCATGTGGTGTGGTGCGTTCAGGGGCGGCCCCTCATCACTCATGTGAAGTTTGTAGTGAATCGGACAAAGCATGAGGGAGTTATGAGCAGTTAATGGTTCGTCCACCAGGGGGCAGTAATGGGATGTGTGCAGGTGTGTTCGGGGTCAGTCCCTCATCACATATGTGAAGTTTCGTGGAAATCGGACAAAGCATGAGGGAGTTATGAGCAGTTAAAGGTTCGTCCACTAGGGGGCAGTAATGGGATGCATGCAGGTGTGTTCAGGGTCAGTCCCTCATCACACATGTGAAGTTTCGTGGAAATCGGACAATGTTGATGCAAAAAATCGCACTTCCTGTTTCCACTAGGGGGCCACATGAGCGACACCCCTATCAGATGGAAGAGGTCTCCACCCTGGACCTGTGTATCAAGTTTCATGATGATACGAGTTCAATAAAGCCATCAAAAAGCCAAACGTATTTTCATGGCGAGGAATTGATGGTAGCCACGCCCCCACAGGGACGCCATTACTCGTAGCTTCACAGTCTTCATAATGTAGCTTCACCAACTGGTTCTGCATGTTTTACAAGTGGAATGGAGTTGATTGGGTGAACTATGTATTTTTAATGAATTTTAGTTCACTTCCTGTTACCACCGGGGGGCGCTATGAGCGACGTAGGCAAATAATATGTCGGATCGTTCAGGGTCTCGCCATAGATTTTTGCACCAAGTTTGAAGCGTCTACGATCAAGTATGTGGGCGTGAGAGCCAATCGTATTACATGGCGAGCACGCCAAAGTGAATTGAGCGCTGGCAGCCACGCCCTTTGACCTACGGACTCACGGAGCACAAGATAAGCTCAGCTAGGTCTGGAGATGTGGTGTACCTAATTTCAACTTGATCGGGCGAACGCTGTGGGAGGAGTTAAGTTTAGGCGGGAAAAATCTAAACCAAAATGGCCGACTTCCTGTTGGGATTTCACCATGACATTAAGAGGCTTTTTTGCATATCTGGGTATAATACATATGTGTACCGAATTTTGTAGGTCTACGCCAAAGTAAGCAAAATTGTCTATGGGACTTTTCAAAATTTGTAGGGGGCGCTATTTCGCCATGTCGCGTCGGACATGTGCGACCACCACATATATCGAATTTCGGATCAGGCCGGACGTCCGGGCAAAAGTTCACGCATTTTCGAAGTCGGGAAAGGGGCCAAATTGGGGCATTTAGGTGACGGAATAATAAGAATAATAATTAAAGCCGCAAGCGGCTATGACGGGCCCTCGCTCCACGCCACTCGGCGTCCCCGCTACCCCCGGGCCGCTCTTCGAAAACCCCCGCGCGCAACCGGACGTGGGCGGCTGCGTCGAGGGCGGTCCCCTCGTCGAACACGTGACGTTTCGAGCAAAACGGACAACGTACGATGGAGTTACGGCAGGTTTACGGTTCGTCCACCAGGGGGCGGTAACGGGATGTGGGCCGTTGCGTACGGGGTCGTGACCTCATCACACATGTGAAGTTTCGAGCCGATCGGACAATGTCGATGCAAAACGCGACATTTCCTGTGTCCACAAGGGGGCGTATTGAGCGAGCTAGCGTACGATCAAATGGAGGCGTAGAGGGCGGGCCCCTGATCATGTACTGAAATTTTGAAGTGACTACGACCAAGTATGTGGGCGTGGAAGGCAAACGTAATAGCATGGCGACTAAACGAGCAGTTGACCAACTTTGTCGCCCCCTAGCAGCCACGCCGTTTCACGTAGTGAAAAGCTTTTAATAGTGTTTGACCAGCTCGGTCTCCTGATGATCTGTAGCGAATATGAAGTCAATCGGGCAAAATCCGTGGGAGGTGGCAGTTCACGATGGAGCGCTATTCCTGTCGCCGCCACAAGGGGGCCATTAGCCGTAGCGTCATAGCGTTCACGAAATACCTTCACCAACTTGTTCGGCATGTTTTAGAAGTGGAATGAAGTTGATGGGGGCAACTATGTATTTTTAATGAATTTTAGCGCACTTCCTGTTACCACCGGGGGGCGCTATGAGTGACGTAGGGAAATAATATGTCGGATCGTTCAGGGTCACGCCCTCATCATGTGCACCAAGTTTGAAGCTGCTGCGATCAAATCTGTGGGCGTGATAGCATTGCAAACTTCTTAGCTGAATTCGGCAACTTGGCCATGCCCTAGCAGCCACGCCCTTTTGACCTACACACCTGCGGAGCACAAGCCGTAATCAGCTCAGTCTGGAGATGTTCCGTGCCCAATTTGAAGTGAATCGGGCGAACTCCCTCGGAGGAGTTCGTTTTGCGTCAAAGAAATGCTAACCAAAATGGCCGACTTCCTGTTGGGTTTAGGGCGTGGCTCCAATTCAATTTTTTGTATGTTTGGGTATGATACACGTGTGTGTCGAGTTTCGTATGTGTACGACAAATTAAGCGAAATTTGTCTATGGAGAATTTCGGAAAAACTTCAAGGGGGCGCTATTGAGGCATTTAGCCACGCCCATGGGAAACGACTCTATCCGCTGAAAGAGCTCGCCATTCTTGACCCGTGGATGAAATTTCGTGAGGACACGACTTCGTTAAAGCCGCGAAAAAGGCAAACGTAATTGTACGATAAAAAATCGTCAGTCGCCGCGGCGGCACACGGACGCCGTTCGTCGTATCTTCACAGCGTTCATAATGTAGCTTCAGCAACTGGTTCTGCATGTATTAGAAGTGGAATGAAGTTGATCGGGTGAAGTATGGATTTTTAATGAATTTTTGCGTACTTCCTGTTACCACCGGGGGGCGCTATGAGCCAGGCAGGAAGTCGATACATCAAAACGTTCAGGGAGGAGCCAACGTCATGTCCTTTGAATTTCAAGTGGCTACGACGAAGTATGTGCGCGTGAAAGGCAAACAAAATTTAAATTGGGATGATACACTTTCGCCGCGGCGGCACAACGGACGCCGTTGCTCGTAGGGTCAAAGCGTTCATGATGTAGCTTCACCATCCGGGTCTGCATGTACTAGAAGTGTAACAAAGTCGATTTGGTCAACTACGTATTTTTAACGAATTTTTGTACGTTTCCTGTTACCACCGGGGGGCGCTATGAGCGACGTACGCAAATAATATGTCGGATCGTTCAGGGTCTCTCCATAGATTTTTGCACCAAGTTTGAAGCGTCTACGATCAAGTATGAGGGCATGAGAGCCGTTCGTATTTACATGGCGAGCACCGAAACAGTCGCCAAACTTCGGGGCACGCCAGAGGCCAAGCGCTTTGAGCTACAGACCTGCGGAGCACAAGATAAGCTCAGCTAGGTCTGGCGATGTTCTGGACCCAATTTGGAGCCGATCGGGCGTAACCCCTCGGAGGAGTTCGTTTTGCGTAAACCAACTTTGAAGCAAAATGGCCGACTTCCTGTTGGTTGTCGGGTATGTCCGTAATGAGATTTTTTGAAGATCTTGGGTTGATGAATATGTTTACCAAGTTTCGGACAAATCGGTGTCGCAGACTGCCATTTCCTATGCGCGGTCTAGGGGGCGCTGTGGTGCCATTTGGCCACGCCCACATGTGAGACCACCACAGAATCGCAATTTTTTGGCTTCCCCCCCTGCGTGTAAAATTTCATCCGTTTCTCGGCTTGGGAAAGGGGTCGAAATCGCGTTCGAACTCGGGGAATAATAATAATAATAAAAATAATAATAATAAGAATAAACATTACAATATCTGGGGTTTTTGCTGCCAGGTCTATGCAGTACTTGAGTACTTGCTTGCTTACTTGTTGTTACTCGTCGGCTGGCACGTCGACTAATGTGCATGTCGAATAACAATAGGGACCTCCCTGGGTCGTTGACACAGGCTCGGGCCCTAATTAAAGCCGCAAGCGGCGATGATCGGCCCTCGCTCGACCCATGCGACCGCGGGGGCCTGAGGCGTGCGGGGGCCGTGGCGCGAAGCGAGAATGGCGAAAAAGCGCTGCGGGAGCGGAAAAACGCAACGTGCGGTTCGTCCACTAGATGGCGCTACGAAGCCAGAAGCGGGTAGCGGCGTTCAGGAGCTGACCGGGATCAAGCCCCTGACGTTTGATGTGAATCGGACAATGTAAATGTAAAACAGGTCACTTCCTGTTACCACCAGGGGGCGCATTTGTATGAATCCAGATGTGGGTAGGTGTGATCAGGGGCTGACCAGGATCACACATGTCAGGTTTGAAGTTAATCGGACAATGTAAATGTAAAACAGGTCACTTCCTGTTACCACCAGGGGGCGCATTTGTATGAACCCAGATGTGGGTAGGTGTGTTTAGGGGCAGTGGCTCATCAAATATGAAAAATTTGAAGTCGATCGGACAAGTTAAGTGTAAACCAGGTCACTTCCTGTTACCACCGGGGGGCGCATTGAGTAAAGTGGGCGTGCCATTCAGTGGAACGTTCAGGGTGGAGCCATCATCATCTTCAGCAAGTTTGAAGCTGATAGGATGAAGTATGTGGGCGTTAGAGCTGTTAGAAGGTGAAATGGCGAGGAAACATGAAGTCGCCAAAAATTGGCAAGGCCGCAGAAGCCACGCCCTTTGACGTAGAGACCTATGGAGCACAAGGTTGGATCAGCATGGCATCTCGATAACCTGTAGGCAATTTGAAGTAGATCGGGCGAAATTAGTGGGAGGAGTTAAAGATTTTAATGTAAAAAATGGTCACTTCCTGTTACCACCGGGGGCCGCTTTGAGTAAAGTGAGATATTGATATATCGGGCGAATCAGTGACTCACCCCCATAATTTCCTTCAAGTTTGAAGTTGATAGGATAAAGCATGTGGGCGTGACAGCCAACCGAATGTTGGTGGCGATCGAGCCTATGTTTGGCGCCCATTGGAAGCCACGCCCTTTGACGTATTGACCTACGGAGCACATGCTGTACTCAGCTAGGTCTGAAGATGTTGTCTATCAAATTTGGAGCGTGTCGGGCGAACCGTTTCGGACGAGTTAATTTGGCGCCAAAAACGACCAATTCAAAATGGCCGACTTCCTGTTGACATTTCACCATGACATTAAGAGGCTTTTTTGTATATCTGGGTATGGTACATATGTGTACCGAATTTTGTTGGTCTACGCCAAAGTAAGCGAAATTGTCTATGGGACTTTTTAAAATTTGTAGGGGGCGCTATTTCGCCATTTCGCGTCGGACATGCGCGAGCAGCACAAAATATCGAATTTCGGAAGAAGCCGGACGTCCGGCAAAAAGTTCACGCATTTTCGAGTTGGGGAAAGGGGCGAAATTGGGGTTTGAAGGCGGAGAAGAATAATAATAATAATTAAAGCCGCAAGCGGCGATGACGGGCCCTCGCTCGCCCATGCCACCGCGGGGCCTGAGGCATGTCGGGGCTGCAATGCTTCGTTCATCCACCAGGTGGCGCTAAGCAGTTGTGGGTGGGTGCGTTCAGGGGCGGCCCCTCATCACTCATGTGAAGTTTGGAGTGAATCGGACAAAGCATGAAGGAATTATGAGCAGTTAAAGGTTCGTCCACCAGGGGGCAGTAATGGGATGCGTGCAGGTGTGTTCAGGGTCAGTCCCTCATCACACATGTGAAGTTTCGTGGAAATCGGACAATGTTGATGTAAAATATGCCACTTCCTGTTTCCACTAGGGGGCAAATGAGTGAGATCGCCTACCAGCATATGGAAACGTTGAGGTCGTGACCCTGGACCTGTGTACCAATTTTCATGTTGATACGAGTTCAATAAAGCCATCCAAAGGGCAAACGTATTGTCATGGCGAGGAATGGTCGCCGCGTCGCCACACGGACGCCATTACTCGTAGCTTCACAGTCTTCATAATGTAGCTTCACCAACTGGTTCTGCATGTTTTAGAAGTAGAATGAAGTTGATGGGGCAAAGTATGTACATTTTCCAAATTTTAGTACACTTCCTGTTACCACCGGGGGGCGCTATGAGTTACGTGGGAAGTTAATATATCGGGACGTTCAGGGCGGAGCCATCATCATGTCCAGCAAGTTTGAAGTTGATTGGATGAAGTATGTGGGCGTGAGAGCCACTCGTATGGACATGGCGAGCACGCCAAAGTGAATTGAGCGCTGGCAGCCACGCCCTTTGACCTACGGACTCACGGAGCACAAGATAAGCTCAGCTAGGTCTGGAGATGTGGTGTACCTAATTTGAACTTGATCGGGCGAACGCTCTGGGAGGAGTTAATTTTAGGCGGGAAAAATCAAAACCAAAATGGCCGACTTCCTGTTGTGTTGAGGTCATGAGGTCAAGAGGATTTTTTGTATATCTGGGTATAATACATATGTGTACCGAATTTTGTGTGTGTATGACAAAGTAAGACGATGGCGATGCCATTGACATGTGTTTGTAGGGGGCGCTATTCAGCCATTTGGCCACACCCATTTCCAACGACTTTAAAATATCGAATTTTTCGCGAGGCCTGATGTGCATGCCAAAATTCACGCGTTTTGGGGCATGTTGAGGCCCCCAAAAATGCGATTTTAGGGAGAATATAATAATAATAAACATAGCAATTACAATAGGGCTTTCGCTGGGCGACTTGCAGTCGCCGCTCGGGCCCTAATTAAAGCCGCAAGCGGCGATGGCGGGCCCTCGCTCGCCCATGCCACCGCGGGGCCTGAGGCACGCCGGGGCTGTGGCGCGGAGCAGAAATGGAGAAAAAACCTGGAAGGAGGCCAAAAATGCAATGTTTCATTCATCCACCAGGGGGCAGTCACCGCATGTGGTCTGGTGCGTTCAGGGGCCGCCCCTCATCACTCATGTGAAGTTTGGAGTGAATCGGACAAAGCATGAGGGAGTTATGAGCAGTTAAAGGTTCGTCCACCAGGGGGCAGTAATGGGATGCGTGCAGGTGTGTTCAGGGTCAGTCCCTCATCACACATGTGAAGTTTCGTGGAAATCGGACAAAGCATGAGGGAGTTATGAGCAGTTGAAGGTTTGTCCACTAGGGGGCAGTAATGGGATGCGTGCAGGTGTGTTCAGGGTCAGTCCCTCATCACACATGTGAAGTTTCTTGTAAATCGGACAAAGCATGATGGAGTTATGAGCAGTTAAAGGTTTGTCCACTAGGGGGCAGTAATGAGATGCGTGCAGGTGTGTTCAGGGTCAGCCCCTCATCACACATGTGAAGTTTTGTGGAAATCGGACAAAGCATGAGGGAGTTATGAGCAGTTAAAGGTTTGTCCACTAGGGGGCAGTAATGGGATGCGTGCAGGTGTGTTCAGGGTCAGCCCCTCATCACACATGTGAAGTTTCGTGGAAATCGGACAATGTTGATGCAAAAAATGGCACTTCCTGTTTCCACTAGGGGGCAACATGAGTGAGATCGCCTATGAGCATATGGAGACGTTGAGGTCGTGACCCTGGACCTGTGTACCAATTTTCATGATGATACGAGTTCATTAAAGCCATCAAAAAGCCAAACGTATTTTCATGGCGAGGAATTGATGGTAGCCACGCCCCCACAGGGACGCCATTACTCGTAGCTTCACAGTCTTCATAATGTAGCTTCACCAACTGGTTCTGCATGTTTTAGAAGTCGAATGAAGTTGATGGGGTCAACTATGTATTTTTAATGAATTTTAGTTCACTTCCTGTTACCACCGGGGGGCGCTATGAGCGACGTAAGCAAATAATATGTCGGATCGTTCAGGGTCTCGCCATAGATTTTTGCACCAAGTTTGAAGCGTCTACGATCAACTATGTGGGCATGAGAGCCGTTCGTATTTACATGGCGAGCACCGAAACAGTCGCCAAACTTGGGGGCACGCCAGAGGCCAAGCCCTTTGAGCTACAGACCTGCGGAGCACAAGATAAGCTCAGCTAGGTATGACGATGTTGCGTACCTAATTTCAACTTGATCGGGCGAACGCTGTGGGAGGAGTTCAGTTTAGGCGGGAAAAATCAAAACCAAAATGGCCGACTTCCTGTTGGGTTGAGGTCATGAGGTCAAGAGGCTTTTTTGCATATCTGGGTATAATACATATGTGTACCAAATTTTGTGAGTGTAGGCCAAAGTTAGCAAAATTCCCTATGGGCATTTTTGGACTTTGTAGGGGGCGCTATTCCGCCATTTTGCGTCGACCGTGTGTGACAACTCAAAAATATCGAATTTCGGATCCGGCCGGACGCCCATGCAAAAGTACACGCATTTTCGCCTTTGGGAAAGGGGTCAAAATGGCGTTTTAAGAGCGCAAGAATAATAATAATAATAATTAAAGCCGCAAGCGGCGATGACGGGCCCTCGCTCGCCCATGCCACCGCGGGGCCTGAGGCATGTCGGGGCTGCAATGCTTCGTTCATCCACCAGGTGGTGCTAAGCAGTTGTGGGTGGGCGCGTTCAGGGGCGGCCCCTCATCACTCATGTGAAGTTTGGAGTGAATCGGACAAAGCATGAAGGAATTATGAGCAGTTAAAGGTTCGTCCACCAGGGGGCAGTAATGGGATGCGTGCAGGTGTGTTCAGGGTCAGTCCCTCATCACACATGTGAAGTTTCGTGGAAATCGGACAATGTTGATGTAAAATATGCCACTTCCTGTTTCCACTAGGGGGCGAATGAGTGAGATCGCCTATGAGTACATAGAAACGTTGAGGTTGTGACCCTGGACCTGTGTACCAATTTTCATGTTGATAGGAGTTCAATAAAGCCATCCAAAGGGCAAACGTATTGTCATGGCGAGGAATTGTCGCCGCGCCCCCACACGGACGCCATTACTCGTAGCTTCACAGCGTTCATGATGGAGCTTCACCAACTGGTTCTGCATGTATTAGAAGTGGAATGAAGTTGATGGGGCAAAGAATGTACATTTTCCAAATTTTAGTACACTTCCTGTTACCACCGGGGGGCGCTATGAGTTACGTGGGAAGTTAATATATCGGGACGTTCAGGGCGGAGCCATCATCATGTCCAGCAAGTTTGAAGTTGATTGGATGAAGTATGTGGGCGTGAGAGCCACTCGTATGGACATGGCGAGCACGCCAAAGTGAATTGAGCGCTGGCAGCCACGCCCTTTGACCTACGGACTCACGGAGCACAAGATAAGCTCAGCGAGGTCTGGAGATGTGGTATACCTAATTTGAACTTGATCGGGCGAACGCTCTGGGAGGAGTTAATTTTAGGCGGGAAAAATCTACACCAAAATGGCCGACTTCCTGTTGGGTTTAGGGCGTGGCTCCAATTCAATTTTTTGTATGTTTGGGTATGATACACGTGTGTGTCGAGTTTTGTATGTGTTCGACAAAGTAAGCGAAATTTGTCTATGAAGAATTTCGGAAAAACTTCAAGGGGGCGCTATTGAGGCATTTAGCCACGCCCATAGGAAACGACTCTATCTGCTGAAAGAGCTCGCCATTCTTGACCCGTGTATGAAATTTCGTGAGGACACGACTTCGTTAAAGCCACGAAAAAGGCAAACGTAATTGTACGATAAAAAATCGTCAGTCGCCGCGGCGGCACACGGACGCCGTTCGTCGTATCTTCACAGCGTTCATAATGTAGCTTCAGCAACTGGTTCTGCATGTATTAGAAGTGGAATGAAGTTGATCGGGTGAAGTATAGATTTTTAATGAATTTTTGCGTACTTCCTGTTACCACCGGGGGGCGCTATGAGCCAGGCAGGAAGTCGATACATCAAAACGTTCAGGGCGGAGCCAACGTCATGTCCTTTGAATTTCAAGTGGCTACGACGAAGTATGTGCGCGTAATAGGCAAACGTAATTTTACGACAAAAAATCGTCAGTCGCCGCGGCGGCACACGGACGCCGTTCGTCGTATCTTCAAAGCGTTCATAATGTAGCTTCAGCAACTGGTTCAGCATGTACTAGAAGTGGAACAAAGTCGATTTAGTGAACTACGTATTTTTAACGAATTTTTGTACGTTTCCTGTTACCACCGGGGGGCGCTATGAGCGACGTAGGCAAATAATATGTCGGATCGTTCAGGGTCTCGCCATAGATTTTTGCACCAAGTTTGAAGCGTCTACGATCAAGTATGTGGGCATGAGAGCCGTTCGTATTTACATGGCGAGCACCGAAACAGTCGCCAAACTTCGGGGCACGCCAGAGGCCAAGCGCTTTGAGCTACAGACCTGCGGAGCACAAGATAAGCTCAGCTAGGTCTGACGATGTTCTGAACCCAATTTGGAGCCGATCGGGCGTAACCCCTCGGACGAGTTCGTTTTGCGTAAACGAACTTTGAACCAAAATGGCCGACTTCCTGTTGGGTTTCGGGCTTCGCTATAGGAGGATTTTTTGTTCATCTCGCATTGATAAATATGTCTGCCGACTTTGGTCCGCTTTCGTTAACGTCATTTTTTTCCCTATGGGTTTTTGGCAAAATTGTAGGGGGCGCTATTTAGCCATTTCGCGTCGACCATGTGCGACCACTCAAAAATATCGTTTTTCGGATCCGGCCGGACACCCATGCAAAAGTAGACGCATTTTCGCCTTTGGGAAAGGGGTCAAAATGGCGTTTTAAGGGTGTGGGAATAATAATAATAATAATAATAATAATAAACAGCGCGATTTCAATAGGGCTTTCGCTGGGCGACTTGCAGTCGCCGCTCGGGCCCTAATTAAAGCCGCAAGCGGCGATGGCGGGCCCTCGCTCGCCCATGCCACCGCGGGGCCTGAGGCACGCCGGGGCCGTGGCGCGGAGCAGAAATGGAGAAAAAACCTGGAAGGAGGCAAAAAACGCAATGTTTCGTTCATCCACCAGGGGGCAGTCACCGCATGTGGTGTGGTGCGTTCAGGGGCCGCCCCTCATCACTTGTGTGAAGTTTGGAGTGAATCGGACAAAGCATGAGGGAGTTATGAGCAGTTAAAGGTTCGTCCACTAGGGGGCAGTAATGAGATGCGTGCAGGTGTGTTCAGGGTCAGCCCCTCATCACACATGTGAAGTTTCATGGAAATCGGACAAAGCATGAGGGAGTTATGAGCAGTTAAAGGTTCGTCCACTAGGGGGCAGTAATGGTATGCATGCAGGTGCGTTCAGGGTCAGCCCCTCATCACACATGTGAAGTTTCGTGGAAATCGGACAATGTTGATGCAAAAAATGGCACTTCCGGTTTCCACTAGGGGGCCACATGAGCGACACCCCTATCAGATGGAAGAGGTCTCCATCCTGGACCTGTCTATCAATTTTCATGATGATACGAGTTCATTAAAGCCATCAAAAAGCCAAACGTATTTTCATGGCGAGGAATTGATGGTAGCCACGCCCCCACAGGGACGCCATTACTCGTAGCTTCACAGTCTTCATAATGTAGCTTCACCAACTGGTTCTGCATGTTTTAGAAGTGGAATGATTTTGATGCGGTCAACTATGTATTTTTAATGAATTTTAGTTCACTTCCTGTTACCACCAGGGGGCGCTATGAGTTACATGGGAAGTTAATATATCAGGACGTTCAGGGTGGAGCCATCATCATGTCCAGCAAGTTTGAAGTTGATTGGATGAAGTATGTGGGCGTGAGAGCCAATCGTATTACATGGCGAGCACGCCAAAGTTAATTGAGCGCTGGCAGCCACGCCCTTTGACCTACGGACTCACGGCGCACAAGATAAGCTCAGCTAGGTCTGGAGATGTGGTGTACCTAATTTCAACTTGATCGGGCGAACGCTGTGGGAGGAGTTCGTTTTAGGCGGGAAAAATCAAAACCAAAATGGCCGACTTCCTGTTGGGTTGAGGTCATGAGGTCAAGAGGCTTTTTTGCATATTTGGGTATAATACATATGTGTACCAAATTTTGTGAGCGTAGGACAAAGTTAGCAAAATTCCCTATGGGCATTTTTGGACTTTGTAGGGGGCGCTATTCCGCCATTTTGCGTCGACCGTGTGCGACCACTCAAAAATATCGAATTTCGGATCCGGCCGGACGCCCATGCAAAAGTAGACGCATTTTCGCCTTTGGGAAAGGGGTCAAAATGGCATTTTAAGAGCGCAAGAATAATAATAATAATTAAAGCCGCAAGCGGCGATGGCGGGCCCTCGCTCGCCCATGCCACCGCGGGGCCTGAGGCACGCCGGGGCCGTGGCGCGGAGCAGAAATGGAGAAAAAACCTGGAAGGAGGCCAAAAACGCAATGTTTCGTTCATCCACCAGGGGGCAGTCACCGCATGTGGTGTGGTGCGTTCAGGGGCCGCCCCTCATCACTCGTGTGAAGTTTGGAGTGAATCGGACAAAGCATGAGGGAGTTATCAGCAGTTAAAGGTTCGTCCACTAGGGGGCAGTAATGAGATGCGTGCAGGTGTGTTCAGGGTCAGTCCCTCATCACACATGTGAAGTTTCGTGGAAATCGGACAAAGCATGAGGGAGTTATGAGCAGTTAAAGGTTTGTCCACTAGGGGGCAGTAATGGGATGCATGCAGGTGTGTTCAGGGTCAGCCCCTCATCACACATGTGAAGTTTCGTGGAAATCGGACAAAGCATGAGGGAGTTATGAGCAGTTAAAGGTCCGTCCACTAGGGGGCAGTAATGGGATGCGTGCAGGTGTGTTCAGGGTCAGCCCCTCATCACACATGTGAAGTTTCGTGGAAATCGGACAATGTTGATGCAAAAAATGGCACTTCCGGTTTCCACTAGGGGGCCACATGAGCGACACCCCTATCAGATGGAAGAGGTCTCCATCCTGGACCTGTCTATCAAATTTCATGATGATACGAGTTCATTAAAGCCATCAAAAAGCCAAACGTATTTTCATGGCGAGGAATTGATGGTAGCCACGCCCCCACAGGGACGCCATTACTCGTAGCTTCACAGTCTTCATAATGTAGCTTCACCAACTGGTTCTGCATGTTTTAGAAGTGGAATGAAGTTGATGGGGTCAACTATGTATTTTTAATGAATTTTAGTTCACTTCCTGTTACCACCGGGGGGCGCTATGAGCGACGTAGGCAAATAATATGTCGGATCGTTCAGGGTCTCGCCATAGATTTTTGCACCAAGTTTGAAGCGTCTACGATCAAGTATGTGGGCGTGAGAGCCAATCGTATTACATGGCGAGCACGCCAAAGTGAATTGAGCGCTGGCAGCCACGCCCTTTGACCTACAGACTCACGGCGCACAAGATAAGCTCAGCTAGGTCTGGAGATGTGGTGTACCTAATTTCAACTTGATCGGGCGAACGCTGTGGGAGGAGTTCGTTTTAGGCGGGAAAAATCAAAACCAAAATGGCCGACTTCCTGTTGGGTTGAGGTCATGAGGTCAAGAGGCTTTTTTGCATATCTGGGTATAATACATATGTGTACCAAATTTTGTGAGTGTAGGACAAAGTTAGCAAAATTCCCTATGGGCATTTTTGGACTTTGTAGGGGGCGCTATTCCGCCATTTTGCGTCGACCATGTGCGACAACTCAAAAATATCGAATTTCGGATCCGGCCGGACGCCCATGCAAAAGTACACGCATTTTCGCCTTTGGGAAAGGGGTCAAAATGGCATTTTAAGAGCGCAAGAATAATAAAGAATAATAATAATAATAATAAACAGCGCGATTTCAAAAGGGCTTTCGCTGGGCGACTTGCAGTCGCCGCTCGGGCCCTAATTAAAGCCGCAAGCGGCGATGGCGGGCCCTCGCTCGCCCATGCCACCGCGGGGCCTGAGGCACGCCGGGGCCGTGGCGCGGAGCAGAAATGGAGAAAAAACCTGGAAGGAGGCCAAAAACGCAATGTTTCGTTCATCCACCAGGGGGCAGTCACCGCATGTGGTCTGGTGCGTTCAGGGGCCGCCCCTCATCACTCGTGTGAAGTTTGGAGTGAATCGGACAAAGCATGAGGGAGTTATGAGCAGTTAAAGGTTCGTCCACTAGGGGGCAGTAATGAGATGCGTGCAGGTGTGTTCAGGGTCAGTCCCTCATCACACATGTGAAGTTTCGTGGAAATCGGACAAAGCATGAGGGAGTTATGAGCAGTTAAAGGTTTGTCCACTAGTGGCAGTAATGGGATGCGTGCAGGTGTGTTCAGGGTCAGCCCCTCATCACACATGTGAAGTTTCGTGGAAATCGGACAAAGCATGAGGGAGTTATGAGCAGTTAAAGGTCCGTCCACTAGGGGGCAGTAATGGGATGCGTGCAGGTGTGTTCAGGGTCAGCCCCTCATCACACATGTGAAGTTTCGTGGAAATCGGACAATGTTGATGCAAAAAATGGCACTTCCGGTTTCCACTAGGGGGCCACATGAGCGACACCCCTATCAGATGGAAGAGGTCTCCACCCTGGACCTGTCTATCAAATTTCATGATGATACGAGTTCATTAAAGCCATCAAAAAGCCAAACGTATTTTCATGGCGAGGAATTGATGGTAGCCACGCCCCCACAGGGACGCCATTACTCGTAGCTTCACAGTGTTCATAATGTAGCTTCACCAACTGGTTCTGCATGTTTTAGAAGTGGAATGAAGTTGATGGGGTCAACTATGTATTTTTAATGAATTTTAGTTCACTTCCTGTTACCACCGGGGGGCGCTATGAGCGACGTAGGCAAATAATATGTCGGATCGTTCAGGGTCTCGCCATAGATTTTTGCACCAAGTTTGAAGCGTCTACGATCAACTATGTGGGCGTGAGAGCCAATCGTATTACATGGCGAGCACGCCAAAGTTAATTGAGCGCTGGCAGCCACGCCCTTTGACCTACGGACTCACGGCGCACAAGATAAGCTCAGCTAGGTCTGGAGATGTGGTGTACCTAATTTCAACTTGATCGGGCGAACGCTGTGGGAGGAGTTCGTTTTAGGCGGGAAAAATCAAAACCAAAATGGCCGACTTCCTGTTGGGTTGAGGTCATGAGGTCAAGAGGCTTTTTTGCATATCTGGGTATAATACATATGTGTACCAAATTTTATTGACATCGGACAAAGTGACCCGACTTCCCTATGGGGATTTTGAAAGTTTGTAGGGGGCGCTATTTCGGCATTTCGCGTCGACCATGTGCGACCACCCAAAAATATCGAATTTCGGATCCGGCCGGACGTCCGTGCAAAAGTAGAAGCATTTTCGCGTTGGGGAAAGGGGCGAAATTGGGGCATGAAGTCGGAGAAGAATAATAATAATAATAATAATAATAATAAACAGCGCGATTTCAAAAGGGCTTTCGCTGGGCGACTTGCAGTCGCCGCTCGGGCCCTAATAATAATAATAAACAGCGCGATTTCAAAAGGGCTTTCGCTGGGCGACTTGCAGTCGCCGCTCGGGCCCTAATTAAAGCCGCAAGCGGCGATGATCGGGCCCTCGCGACTCCACGCCACCGCGGGGCCTGAGGCACGCGGGGGCTGTGGTGAGAAGGGAGAAAAACCCTGGCAGGAGCAAAAAAACGCAATATTTCGTTCATCCACCAGGGGGCGGTAACCAGATGTAGGCAGATGAGCTCAGGGGCGAACCTTCATCACACACGTGAAGTTTCGAGCAAATCGGAAAAAGCATGAAGGAGTTATGATGAGTTGATGGTTCATCCACCAGGGGGCAGTAATGGGATGCGTGCAGATGTGTTCAGGGTCAGTCCCTCATCACACATGTGAAGTTTGGAGTGAATCGGACAAAGCATGAGGAAGTTATGAGCAGTTAATGGTTCATCCACTAGGGGGCAGTAATGGGATGCGTACAGGTGTGTTCAGGGTCAGCCCCTCATCACACATGTGAAGTTTCGTGGAAATCGGACAATGTTGATGTAAAATATGCCACTTCCTGTTTCCACTAGGGGGCAACATGAGTGAGATCGCCTATGAGCATATGGAGACGTTGAGGTCGTGACCCTGGACCTGTGTACCAATTTTCATGTTGATACGAGTTCAATAAAGCCATCCAAAGGGCAAACGTATTGTCATGGCGAGGAATTGACGCCGCGTCGCCACACGGACGCCATTACTCGTAGCTTCACAGCGTTCATGATGTAGCTTCACCACCTTAGTCTGCATGTTTTAGAAGTGGAATGAAGTTGATGGGGTGAACTATGTGCCATCTGTACACGTTAAGGTAAAACCTGGCCACTTCCTGTTACCACCGGGGGGCGCTATGAGTGACGTAGGAAATTAATATATGGGGACGTTCAGGGCGGAGCCGTCATCATGTCCAGCAAGTTTGAAGTTGATCGGATAAAGTATGTGGGCGTTAGAGCTGTTCGAAGGTGAAATGGCGAGCAAACGAAAAGTCGCCAAAATCCTCAAGGCCCCAGAAGCCACGCCCTTTGACGTAGAGACCTGCGGAGCACAACTTTTGATCAGAGTGGCATCTCGGTGGTCTCCAGCCAATTTGAAGTCAATCGGACAAAATCCCTAGGAGGAGATAGATCAAACAGGTCAAAAATTCAAATCAAAATGGCCGACTTCCTGTTGTGATTTCACCATGACATAAGAGGCTTTTTTGTGCGTCTTGCCATGTTCTATAAGCCCACCAAATTTCATGCGTCTAGGTGACACACAAAGGCGGGGCTGATGTTTTGAAATTTTGTAGGGGGCGCTATTTAGCCATTTGGCCACGCCCATTTCCAACGACTTTAAAATATCAAATTTTTCGCCAGTCCTGATGTGCATGCCAAAATTTACGCGTTTTGGGGCATGTTGAAGCCTCCAAAAATGCGATCCTTTTGAGAGAAAAAGAATGAAAGAATAATAATAAACAGAGCAATTACAATAGGGCTTTCGCTGGGCGACTTGCAGTCGCCGCTCGGGCCCTAATAATAATAATTAAAGCCGCAAGCGGCGATGGCGGGCCCTCGCTCGCCCATGCCACCACGGGGCCTGAGGCACGCCGGGGCCGTGGCGCGGAGCAGAAATGGAGAAAAAAACCCGGAAGGAGGCAAAAAATGCAATGTTTCGTTCATCCACCAGGGGGCAGTCACCGCATGTGGTCTGGTGCATTCAGGGGCGGCCCCTCATCACTCATGTGAAGTTTGGAGTGAATCGGACAAAGCATGAGGGAGTTATGAGCAGTTAATGGTTCATCCACTAGGGGGCAGTAATGGGATGGGTGCAGGTGTGTTCAGGGTCAGTCCCTCATCACACATGTGAAGTTTTGTGGAAATCGGACAATGTTGATGTAAAATATGGCACTTCCTGTTTCCACTAGGGGGCGAAAGGAGTGAGATCGCCTACAACCATATAGAAACGTTGAGGTTGTGACCCTTGACCTGTGTACCAATTTTCATTTTGCTACGAGTTCAATAAAGCCACCCAAAGGGCAAACGTATTGTCATGGCGAGGAATTGTCGCTGCGCCCCCACACGGACGCCATTACTCGTAGCTTCACAGCGTTCATGATGGAGCTTCACCAACTGGTTCTGCATGTATTAGAAGTGGAATGAAGTTGATGGGGCAAAGAATGTACATTTTCCAAATTTTAGTACACTTCCTGTTACCACCGGGGGGCGCTATGAGTTACGTGGGAAGTTAATATATCCGGACGTTCAGGGCGGAGCCATCATCATGTCCAGCAAGTTTGAAGTTGATTGGATGAAGTATGTGGGCGTGAGAGCCACTCGTATGGACATGGCGAGCACGCCAAAGTGAATTGAGCGCTGGCAGCCACGCCCTTTGACCTACGGACTCACGGAGCACAAGATAAGCTCAGCTAGGTCTGGAGATGTGGTATACCTAATTTGAACTTGATCGGGCGAACGCTCTGGGAGGAGTTAATTTTAGGCGGGAAAAATCTACACCAAAATGGCCGACTTCCTGTTGGGTTTAGGGCGTGGCTCCAATTCAATTTTTTGTATGTTTGGGTATGATACACGTGTGTGTCGAGTTTTGTATGTGTTCGACAAAGTAAGCGAAATTTGTCTATGAAGAATTTCGGAAAAACTTCAAGGGGGCGCTATTGAGGCATTTAGCCACGCCCATAGGAAACGACTCTATCTGCTGAAAGAGCTCGCCATTCTTGACCCGTGTATGAAATTTCGTGAGGACACGACTTCGTTAAAGCCACGAAAAAGGCAAACGTAATTGTACGATAAAAAATCGTCAGTCGCCGCGGCGGCACACGGACGCCGTTCGTCGTATCTTCACAGCGTTCATAATGTAGCTTCAGCAACTGGTTCTGCATGTATTAGAAGTGGAATGAAGTTGATCGGGTGAAGTATAGATTTTTAATGAATTTTTGCGTACTTCCTGTTACCACCGGGGGGCGCTATGAGCCAGGCAGGAAGTCGATACATCAAAACGTTCAGGGCGGAGCCAACGTCATGTCCTTTGAATTTCAAGTGGCTACGACGAAGTATGTGCGCGTAATAGGCAAACGTAATTTTACGACAAAAAATCGTCAGTCGCCGCGGCGGCACACGGACGCCGTTCGTCGTATCTTCAAAGCGTTCATAATGTAGCTTCAGCAACTGGTTCAGCATGTACTAGAAGTGGAACAAAGTCGATTTAGTGAACTACGTATTTTTAACGAATTTTTGTACGTTTCCTGTTACCACCGGGGGGCGCTATGAGCGACGTAGGCAAATAATATGTCGGATCGTTCAGGGTCTCGCCATAGATTTTTGCACCAAGTTTGAAGCGTCTACGATCAAGTATGTGGGCATGAGAGCCGTTCGTATTTACATGGCGAGCACCGAAACAGTCGCCAAACTTCGGGGCACGCCAGAGGCCAAGCGCTTTGAGCTACAGACCTGCGGAGCACAAGATAAGCTCAGCTAGGTCTGGCGATGTTCTGGACCCAATTTGGAGGCGATCGGGCGTAACCCCTCGGACGAGTTCGTTTTGCGTAAACGAACTTTGAACCAAAATGGCCGACTTCCTGTTGGGTTTCGGGCTTCGCTATAAGAGGATTTTTTGTTCATCTCGCATTGATAAATATGTGTGCCGATTTTGGTCTGCTTTCGTTAACGTCATTGTTTTCCCTATGGGTTTTTGGCAAAATTGTAGGGGGCGCTATTTAGCCATTTCGCGTCGACCATGTGCGACCACTCAAAAATATCGTTTTTCGGATCCGGCCGGACACCCATGCAAAAGTAGACGCATTTTCGCCTTTGGGAAAGGGGCGAAATTGGGGTTTTAAGGGTGTGGGAATAATAATAATAATAATAAACAGCGCGATTTCAATAGGGCTTTCGCTGGGCGACTTGCAGTCGCCGCTCGGGCCCTAATAAACAGCGCGATTTCAAAAGGGCTTTCGCTGGGCGACTTGCAGTCGCCGCTCGGGCCCTAATAATAATAATAAACAGCGCGATTTCAATAGCCCCTCGGGCGAGTGCTACTCGCCGCTCGGGCCTAATAATAAAAAACAACGCGATTTCAATAGCCCCTCGGGCGAGTGCTACTCGCCGCTCGGGCCTAAATACAACTATACAGTAGGTATACAGCAATAGTAAAATGTACAAATAGCTCCTTTAAATCCAAAAATCCAAACCTTCTGTTGCATGAAACAGAAGCTGACAGGGCAAAAGAGCAGCTGGGTGACTCAACAGGGCAACGGTTGAACCAAGTCATCTGCACAACTATATTATATCATTTAGAGACAAATCTATCTGTCTTCATGATATAGCTTTACTTCATGAGATTTCAATCACATAAGAGTCTAAACAGACATTTATTTTGTGGGTCATAAGTATCTTATGAATAAACTGGCAGAATTTGGACAGAGAATATTGTGCAATGCAGGGAATCATTTTGGACAAGGCCCTGGTGTGATACACATGCATCCCCGTGTGTCCGAGGAAGGATCAGTAAGATAGGCGACAATGACACCTTTTCTTATACAAACCTGACATCTACTGGGCAACTACAGTACACAGTGATATACAATCAGAAAATATGAAAGATGAGTTAATATGCAATGCTCAGCAGCAGTTAAAACACACTTTGATTATTTATAAAACTCCTTTACACATTAGGCCGCGTCCCAGTTTATGCAACACATATTTGAGGTCATTACAGGTCACCTGATGCAAGTGTCTAAAATGTTGTAAAGAGCTCCAGAAGTTAATTTATGGTCGATGCTGTGTTGAAGCCTCAAAATGTAAATGGCTGTCCACAGAGACCTGTCATATTGCAAAAGTCTTTGTGGCTTTACCAATGCTTCAGCATGCATCAGGCATCTGATAAGTTATTCATAAAGCCCCATTACTCCTTATGCATTTTTAATTGGCCAGACATAGCCTTTATGTCATGATATGGAGGCTTGTAATGAATATTTACTGTCCAATTATTAATGGCCCTGACAATTAATAATAACCTGAAAGGATGGCACATTAAATTCCACCACACCATTCAGTCTTGGAGGGCTTGTATTATAAATTGATTACTTACATTTAAGTATCATTATGCTGAACTTGCTCTTCATTCTTTCACCTCCATTTAAGAAAATGCCTTTTTTTTTATCTGTTATCATTTAAGCTATAGGGAAATCACTTTATTCTGCATGTGCTCTATAAAGATCGAGTGACTGTCTCTGTCTCACTCCATTTGTCCCTCACTTTGCTGAGTGACATATAGATTTTTTTCCTGGCCATATGTCCTTACCTTGACCATCGGAGATGTTCGTCACCGTTGTTTCCACCCATATTTGCTCTGCATTGTGCCGTCCCATCACGCACACAGACTCCTGGTGGATTTAAAAATGCACCCTCAGCAACTCTCAGACAATCTGTGAACAAAAAGTGAAAGCCATGCATTTGCAAATTTGATATTATGAAAAAAAAGTATCAAAAAGTGTCTGCTTGATTAAATTTTAGTTCACTTCATTTTGCAGTATGATCGTTGGTGGATTTCTGGTCCAAAATATGTTTCTATGCAATGTTTATTGACTGTAATCTACAGTGCAGACACATACACACACTTGCAGTTACATCCTACAAGAGCTGTCCTATCCCCTGTCTACTTCTAGCATTTCTTTAATCACATTTACAGCTGAAATAACCTGACGGGTGTGGTGACATCAGACAAGTGATACGATGGTGTGACCGGACAGGAGTGGAAACGTCTGCCGGCGTGTAGCGAGGACGGTGAAACACTCGCTCAAACACATTCACTTCCAAAAAGAAGTTGGTGTCACAAGGTGCATTATATGAATGAGAGAAGCTTTTATAGAGGATGCATCAGCACGTATGAAATTCTGCTCTCCTTAATTGAAGAAAGGTATTGATATCAATCCCTTTATTTCATGGAAACCATTTTTGACTGAGCTTTGGCGATTGAATTTCTAGATGGATGTCCTCTATTCTACAAGACACCTGTCTCTTATCTCCCTCTTATCTGTGAGGATCGAAGCATGCAGACTCTTGAATTACCTATCCATACAATGTCATCTGTTTGTCCCCCAAGTTGGTGAAACCTGACCTTGAAATCAGAGCCACCTAAAATAAATAAATGAAACCCTAATCAAAAATGCTACTCTCCTTTGGATGGGTGTCAAAGAGGAAGGATGATCCGTCCTGATTTGATTTTGTTTCCAAACCACATGATGCATTCGGACAATTAAAATTTCAGCAAGTCATTCGCTGATAGCCCTGTGAGTGAGTGCCGCTGGGCCAGGTCCTGGTTTTGGATTTCTTGCGGTTCTGCCGACACTCTGAGGGCAGGTTATTTATTTTGGCCCGATGCCATGTCTGAGAAAACCATGTTTCTCTGAGTGTGTGTCTGGAGTCATAGAGCAAGGTCACAAAGTGTTCAAAGAGCCAGCGAAGAGACCCAGAGAGCTGACTGTAACAGAGTACAGGCTGCTCTACACTGCTTTGTTGCCCACAGCAACTTCCACAATTATAAATTATTTCATGGTGTCTGTCTTTGTCTTCTTCAGTCCATGTTAGTCCTGCCCACTCATACATGAACATGTGTGGTACTGTAAGTGCAAGGTGGAATCGTTTGCACTGCTGTAGATGTAATTTATTGCTTCGGTTCATGATACTCTATTCATTATGTGTAAAATAGTATCACTGAATTGTAGAACTGAATGGACATTGTAAATTCAGGGATCTTTACACTTTGGAATAAAACGTTGGAAAAGTAATGATTTTTATATTTTATTTCTTTGTTCCTTCGGTAGGACAGTTTGTGTGTCTGTTTTTTTTTTCTTCTTTTGAGCTTCTACTAAAAAGTAAAACTATCAATTTACCATTACATTTTTTCTTTGAGTCAAATAAAAGTTTATATGACTCAAAACAGAAATGTGGCAAACCTGAGAATTTAGAGAATTTATTTATTTTTGATGTCCAAAACAATTTCACTTTTGACCTTTTCAGAAAAATGCGCTGAACAATGGACTCATGACTACTGTTTTTATTCATGTTGTCCGTTTTTTTTATTATTATTATTAGATTATTTAATTAAAATTAATGATTTCAGAGGGGAGTGGGTCTTAGAGAAATAACAGAAGTAAAGCATTTACTTTTTTTACTTTAGCCACTGTGTATGTGACTGATTTTCCTCCTGGACATGAAATGAAAATAGCCTTGATGACCTGTAACACATGTAGTTATGTCTTCCTTTAATGGATTTTTTATGGATAAGTTTATAATTTCATATTCTGAAAAAATATGAGCTGTATTTACTTGTCACTGTTTACACCAGCTACTTCTAGTACGTGTAAACACACTGTGGATCATAATTATACCACGAGGTCACTGATTAGTTGTAATGCATCACATTCTACAGTGTATGTATTCCTCTTAGAACATACTAACATGTTATGTTTAATTTCATGGTGAAAGTAATTTATTTATATAGGGATTCCATGTGCCTTTCCCATTTATAAGAAATTTAACCATGTGGCATTAAGGCAGGAAGCTTTGCCTCATAACTGAACAAAAGCACAAACGTGTGCTGGTGTCGACGTGTGTGTTCCTCTGTCCCTGTGTGTAAATGCATATGCTCAAAAGAGGCTTGTGTGCAGCCACTTGTGGAATGTTTCGCAGCCAGTGTGGCATGGCGCTGTGGAGATAAAAGAAAATGAAACTGAATGTGATTAAGATGAAGTCATCACGAATAATCTGTTGCTGCAAAGCAACACTGCAGGGACTGGGGAGAGGGGATACTGCTGCGTTGGGCAATGGACGAGCAGATATGGGTGTGCAGCAGCCCGTGACACCCCTTTTACCCGGAGGGGTCCATCTACAGAGGAGTCCGCTGGAGTGACAGCAATGATGATGTCATCAAAATGGGCCCTTGCATGATGGGCTTGAGAACGATGCCCGGCTAGGGGGGAATTGTCGATTTAGTAAGCAGTGAAGCATAGCAACTCCACTACGGGCAGTGCATAATTCCCAGCGATGCAGGGAAAGGACATTTCTTTCAAAAAAAAAAAGGAAAAGAGCGTATGGCATCACCATAAATAATGAAACACAAATGGTGTTCTATACCTCCTGGCTGGTTACACAGGGCAATTTTTTTGTTTTTCTTATTACACTCCATTGGGTTTTTTCCTCATTGAATTTTAATCTTGGAGAAACAAAGACCACTCTTCACAAACAAGTCAACAGGAAATAACTAAATGAGCACTCCTTAAGGATTAAAAACAGTCTGGGAACTTTCTTTATAGGTTTTGCGTTATTGTCTGATTGTCTAAATAGACGTTGTGACTGTTTTTTACCAAGGCCATGAGAGAAACTATATTTCTCTGAGTTCATTCCCCCAGTGCTTTTTGTTTTGCCAGGTAAAAGTGAATAGAAATCACACTATTTGTTAAGACATTTTCTTTCCTTGGTAATAAAAATACTAAAGAGTAGACCAAACTCATTTGTGTGATAAACATATTCAGTCAAAGGGCCTAAGTTTGGTAAATAATTATTTTCTCCAAACATAAAATGAACACACAAATGCACACACCAAGAGACAGGACAGATTTACACACAGACAAGTAGCCTACACAAACAAACATTCATGCCTGCACAGCCGTACTGTTTTATATCTCAGGCTACAAATCATCACCTTTGACCACAGTAATTTCCCATAATGCAGTACACTGTATTACTCAGTATAATTTCTCAGTAAGGTCTTGATGGCATTAACGCATTACTTTATACTGACATCCAAGTGGTGACTGTGTTTCTGAAGTCACAATTCTGCCATCAAGTGGACAACCTAAGATATTACAACTATGCCGAATTATTTTCATTCAGGTATACGCAAGAACGGCATTGTTGATGGATTTCTTATCCCTTAATGTTTGCAGACATAATTATCGTGGAACTTTATTTTATACAATTCATATACGCAGTATGGTAAGCCATAGATGACATACTGTACCTCTTGGGGGCATCACGCTTATTTAGCGCCGTCGCCTCACAGGAAGGTCCTGGGGTTTCTCTGTGTGGAGTTTTCATGCTCTCCTCTGCCTCCTGCAAGGGTTTGCTATAGGTTCTCCATCTTCCTCCACCTGTCCAAAATATATGATTTTTTGGTTAAATGGTGACTCCAAACATGTGCTAAGTTTTCTCTATCAGCCCTGTGGTACACTAGGGGCCTGTCCAGGGTGTAATCTGCCCTCACCCAATGTTGAATGAGCAATAAACCTCTTCGTATGCCACAAGAACCTCATCTGCATGTTCATACAAACAAATGATATGATCATCCCTCCCAATTAAAGGATCTAAAAGTGACTCTCAGACTCACACAGGAGTTCTTTCATATTGCAGTTTCTGTCAACTTTACTACCTCAGTCATAGTGCCACTTGTTTTTGTACACTACTTGTTGTTTGCATTATACCTGTGTTCCTCCTTACCTGGATTGTGATCCAAGACTAATGTATTGTTGACTCATTGTAGATAAATGTCAGCTACCTGATTCAACATTGTTGACAACTCACCAGTGACTTATATCGCTCACTCCGTGAACATGTTTCAAATGATACAACATTGAGGAATCCAGTAGATTCACAGAACAGCATCCTGTTGTTGCCTGTTTCTATCCATCATGTGTTTACTACCCCCTTGTGGTCACAGTAGGTTATTGTCTGTTGAAGTAAGATGAACTACAAACCATTGATCTGTTTGTGAGGAAAGTAAGGGGAGCATCATTTGAATGAATCTGCACAGTAACAATACAGACACAAAGCCATAAAGTATAAATAAATGTGTATGTCGATTATGTTTGTTCGCTAGGCTACTCAAGAATATCCATAAGAAAATAAAGCTATGTTAATTCTATCCATAATTTCTTTAGCCATATTATTTTTTCTCTCTCAATTTCAAAATAACAAAAAGCACCAACGACACCACACAGCCAGTTGGTGCATTGCTCATTGGCTTTATACCAGTGGTTCCCAACCTTTTATGGCTCGTGACCCCATTTTGACATCACAAATTTCTGGCGACCCCACCACCAGCATTTGAACTCCATTTAAATTCTAGAAAGTGAAAGTATACAGTTGTTTAGGATTGTGTGTGGTGTTTGTAATCATAATTTTAAAAAGAATAATTATTTTTATCAGTATTTTCTTTATTTTTTATCAATTACTAGACATTCCAGGCCCTACATGGGGTCCCAACCCCAAGGTTGAAAAACACTGCTAGGCCTACCACTTATTTCCCCATTTGATGATTTATCTTTGTGTTCTTTTTAAAAAATTTAATTAACCTCTCCTTTGTCTCCATGCACAGCCATTTAACAAGCAAACTGAATCAGAAAAGCATTGTTGTAACTATTTTTTAAATAATTATTATCATAGTTCAACTAGTAAGATTTTTCATGTTTTTGAGTCACGGACAACAACAATCTCCTCTGCAGTTCATCCCACTAGCATAGACAAGCTGCTAACGTCTGATGGTCTGCCCCCAGCCATCTACAGAGAAACCATGCAGCCAGTGACGGGCCGGCTATCGTGTCCAAGGAAACCACTCCAGAGTCCATCATGAAGAAGTTCTCAGTAAAATCTCCAGCTACGAAGTGAGATCTTAATATTCAGGGTGAGTTGCCAACTTATTGATCTCTGTGACGGAACGGCGCACTGTGCGAAGACACATGCTAGGCTACAAGTAACGTTAGCTACATACAGGCTACACACAAGCCTTCTCCATTCACTCTGCGTCGTTAATAAATCTCACTAACAAACTCCCTTTCCCCGCCTGCGCGACCAAAGGTGCACACCTGGTAGTCCTACTTTCTTACATTTGAACTGATTGCATTTACCTGCATTCAACTCACCTGCTGTCTGCGTGCTCAGACAAACGGAGACAAACCACTTCCTGTGAGGCCTATGGTCATCTCGCGCGTTTTTTTGTTTGGTTCGGGTTTTTTTTTCTTCTTCTTTCTTTTAGGTTAAGTGACTGGTATCCTTATGGTTTGGTATTTTCTGTTCCTCCTGTAAACAACCTGTAGCGTTTGTATTTAGCAATTGTGAGGGAACAAGGTTGAAAAAAGTGGTGTCAAAATTATTAGGCTCGGTGGGAGGAGCTATGACTCAAGTGTTTTCAGACAGACAGTTCTGGTTCTGGTTCTGGTTCTGGAGTCCTGGAACCAAAGTGGGAGGACACTCTGCATTAGGCTACTCTAATTTTTTTTTTTTTTAGTTTATTTAATTATTTGGTCTGGCATTCAAGTGAATCCAGCCTTGGCCATTCTTATAAATAAGAACCTAGCCTACTTAATTAATTAACCCCCAAAGGGAATTCATACAAATTGTTCTTTCTTGTGCTTTCTAGCTTTTCTTGAAATTTCATATTTGCCCAAATCGCCACAAACCATTTTTGTTTCTTTAGCAGACCACCACTGTAAATATTTCTCCAGCTCCTAGTCACTCACTGCCCTCCCCTCCTCCTTCCTGCTCGCCTTCACAGTCTAGAATAGGACAACTGCACTGATGATGTCATGGTTCCCAGGGAAGAACCAGGTATTTCTTGGTTCCCTCGAGAACCAACTTTTCAGGTTCTGTTATTTTTTCGGTCTGAACGCTCTGGCTGGTTCAAAATTGGTTTTGGGAACTGGAACCGGCACAGTGCCCTGCAGGTGTGAAACCCCTAAAAGGGGGCTGCCAATGGATCCTTTATTCGTGGGCCTGCCTTAGCTAGTTTGGCCAGTGGTGGTATGGAGGAATATATGAATTACTGAGGAACTCTGGTGTTCCAATTAATTAAAATTGATGATTGTCAATTAACAGAACAATGTAGATATTTAAAAATAATTGAATGAAGATGGGGTTCAAGCCAGAAAAATCAGGGTGACTGATATGCTCCATGAAGGGTCCTTCTACTGTTAGCTACTAAAACTGTAAGAAACTTTCACCATATGAAACTTTTCACTTTCTTGTAAAATAAATCTCATCTTTGTGGTTCCCTGTTGGAAATAAAAATAAAGGTTACAGCAGATGTTAGTTATCTTTCTTCTGCACCTTCCTGACAAGATGGCTTAAAGTGTGGGCTGGGGAGCTTTATTAAAATGGAAACTTCCATGGCCTATTTTTCCTCTGCTCAGTGGTGGTGCATTCTGTTATTCCTGTCACATCTGGCTACATGAGAACATGCCACATGGCACCATTTATCACCAGAAGGAATACGAGTTTAACCTGCAGAGGTCACCAAAACACAGTGTATAAAATCTTAAGAGCAATTGTTCTTGCAGCTTTCACAGATATAGGGCCCTCCCACTCTACTGATGTACTGTACCACCATACTCACCGTAAGGATGACATAGCTAATGCTCTGTTTATCTTAACTCTAGCTTAAAATTGGGGCTAAAGTAACCCTTTCATTTTGGATACATTTTTATCATTATAACTATCATTATTTTATGTGGGAGTCCCTTTTCACAGTTAAATGATACTAACAGTGGACCAGTCTTGGCAACCTGTACTAATGCAAATTGAGACCTTGTCATATGGGGTTGATGACTATCCTTTCTCACTGGACACAAACCATGGACCTTAACTCCTTACATATTTGATAGTCAATACTCTTTATATGAAATATTTAAGGCCTACATGCAGGTCACATGAAGCAAAATACTGACTGAATTTCTGCTTTATATCCAAGTCTGAACGAGCAATGAGCAGTGAATGGAGGCTGTTGCTTTAATGCAACAGACTGTCACAGAAATGGGCTGACAAAGAGACAGTCAACCTGATTAGACCCAATTTGACTCTGAACCCGATGTTGATCAGGTAACGCTGTCCTGTCTCCATGACGATGAGCACAAGAAAGAAGAAGGTAGTTCAAGTAAGATTGGCATAATTCTGTGTGATGGTTTTGATAGAGCAGACATGTGTGGGAAGATGACACATGCCGGTGTCAGATAGCTGTATTAAGATTGGTCATAGAAAATTTAGAGAAGTTGAACGTAGAGAGAAGTTAAACTAATTTTCAATAGATTGGGAGATGGTGCTTGGGTTGATCAGGGCCCAAATGTGTTCCATGCATTATCTTAAAGGTCCCCATTGCGATTTAGGACTGCACAGACCAATGTTTTTAATTTAGCAGATTCCTATTTTGTTCAGTGCTTTCTGCTCCAGAGCAAGACACCAGGGCACATAGGAATAGAAATGTACACAGTTGAAAGTAAGCAAATAAAAGCAAATAATGCTTCAAAATATTCAAAGAATCAGCATTGCAAATCAGGAAAAAAATACAATGACCTTGTTTGTTGGGCCTCAAGGATACAGAAAGTAGGTTTTGGAGAGACACCCCAAAACTTTACTTTTGGTTTGTTCTCACCATTTTCATACAGTAGTAGCCAATTTCATACTGATCTTTTCAAGTACAGTAAAGTAGCCACTTCCACCAAGAAAAGCTCCAAAAACCCACTTTACAACACCTGCTCACTGAATGTCAGATAGTTAGAGATGAGATGGTGAGCTTGCATGTAGCAGCAAAAGACCTAAAAGACATTCACTTGGTGAAAATAAATATGACAAGCACAAATCTTGCTGAATGTAAATAAGCAACCATTTGCTTAAAATGTCACTCATTTTAGCTTGGAAAATTATGTCATAACTGTCTCTTGTCTCAGAGTTGCAAAGTCACTGCAGGTTTGAGGAATCACAGACGTTATTAGAATTCATCCTGCGGTGGGAGACAGTCTTGAAAGTCTGCGCCAAATTTCATGGCAAAGCATCTAATAGTTGTTGAGACATTTCAGGCTGTATCAAAGTGGAGGATAGGGGAACAGATGAACAGAAAAGAATTGCTGTCTCTGGAACCTGGCTAAGAGTTTGGCTGGACACTCAACAGTGAAAACAGTAGGCTACAGAGGGTGGGTGGAATATTCATTTTGAATTCTGGAGGTTGCATCCCATTATCACCAGAATTTGACATGAAATCCTGTTTTGCACAAGGTTTGCACAGCTGCATCTCTCCTCCCAGTATTAGGTGACCTTGTTTAGTCTGAATAGCTAAAATGTTCCCATAAAATAGGCCATTTTTTTTCCAGCACATCTATCTCCTCAAAACCGAGTATGATACACTACACCATTAGAACGGTGACTTTGACCTACAAGAGTCAACACATTGTACATCAAATCAATGGCTCATTGACTCTAGTAGCAGTAGAGAGAAATTAGGGATATGCTTCACTTTGAAACGTTAATTTCCAAGAGCGCACCTTGAAACCACAGTCATTTCAAATACAAAGTCGTTACCAAGTTCTTGTAAAATTAGGTCAAATTCACATGTGAAGAAAGAGTTGGATTTAATTAGAGACACTGAATGAAGATTTTTTTGTTTATTTCTTAAACCCTGTAGCCTTTGAATCCTTCCTCTAATTGCTGTAATTAACTCATGATTGCAGCTTCACATTCAGTAAAGATTCAAGGAAGAAGTGTTGATGAGTGACAGAAGATAACTGAAATATTCATCATGAACCTATGAGCTTCTCTGCCGTTACTGAACTTGTCAGCCAGTCACGTAGCCTATTAACCTGGATGGTTAATCCATCCCTCATCATCACAGATACCAGTGGCAGCCTGAACCATTGGCACAAGGCAGGATGACTCCATGTAGCAAATTCTGACCAAACCATCTGCATATGGCAGCAGGAATTGAGATTCATCAGATCAAGTGCTGGTTTTCCAATCATGTACTCTCCAGTGTTTGTGAGCTTGTGCCCAGTGTAGCCTCAGTTTCCTGTTTTGAGGTGATAGGAGTCACTGAAGAACCCACTGTGGTTTTCTGCTGCTCAGGTTTCCACGTGCTATGCATTCAGAGATGCTGTTATGCACTGCACTTTTTATAACACTCGCTTATTTGACTTTCTGTCACCCCCCTCTCAGCCTGACCTTTCTCTTTAACAAGGCGTTACCGCAGACCTGCCACTCACTTGATGTTTATAGTGCCATTCTCAGTAAACCCCAGAGACTTTTACACATCAAGATTGTAATAGTCCTTTCTTGCATTCATTGATTCTGTTTGCATTGACATCACTGACTCTCTTAGTGTTTCAGACCCTGTCGCACCCTCCTGCCCTGCTTCAATCCCAGTATTTCCACCTGTTAGTGTGGCTCCATCTCTTTTCTTTGTCCACTTGTCCACTAGAGCGCGAGCATGTAGCTGAAGCGTGCCTTTAAAACAATAACTCCACAGTGATTCTTTTCAAGGGTTTATTGAAAAATCTTTCCCTTAGTTACAAAACAAAACAAAACTGTGCAGTAAGCCGACAAAGTAACAATCACGTGTAACACGGTTAATATGCCCTCTCGTCTCCACAGTCTCAATCAAATGAAAGTACACACACACATCACATTACACGTCTCAACCAATAAGAAAATTGCAGTGATCTCGTCCCACGAGATCTCGCGAGATTAAACTCGACGATATTTCTCGTCGCGTTAAAAATCTGTCTCGCGAGATGTTTTTTTGTTTTTGTTTTTTTTATGTTAAAAAATGTAAAGCAGGGTTTCCACTACTAGTACTGAAATGGCACTGGGGGGGGGGGGGGCGGGGGTCGTTGCCACTTCTTAAAAAAATCTTAGAGGAAACACTGCACATAATATTGTTTGTAGTTGAAAAAAAGAAATAAATATTTAATTTTATTTAATTTATTTTAACTTTTATCAATTTTAGTTTTAGTTTCAATTTGTGGAAGAAGAAATGTATTTAAAGCTCATGCTTACATCATGCATGGAAATAGTTACAATAAAACAAAATGCATGTGCAACTCGGTTAAATAAAAGTCTGTTGGTCCAGTCATATATTTTGTCATTGTAGTTTTCTTAAAATCTCGTCTCGTCTCGATCTCGTGAACCCAATCTCGTGTCTCGTCTCGTCTCGTGAGATGAGTGTATCGTCACACCCCTAGCAGTGATTATTAACGAACAAGCATTCTGCGATAAACCGTGGAACTGCCTATCACCTTAAAATGCATATTACCAAGTTAAACGCAACAAAATCTAAACTATTCACCACCTTGTCCACAATGTACAAATGGCTCCAACACCACCTTCCAGCAATCTGATTCTCACCCGCCCATCTATTCACATATTCCTCATATCTTATACTGTATGAACACAAGTGCTTGTGCTTTCTATTCTATGACCATCTGGCCATTTCTAGATTTTGCCTTTTCTGGGTTGTTTTGCCTACAGTATTTCCTGCTTGACCTGTGTCATATGGACCACTGCCCACTGTTTACCTTTGCCTGCCTGCCAAAACTTCATAAAGGTGAGCTCTTTTGAACTTCTACCAATGTCTCATAAACGTTGTGATGTCACTTCTGACAGGAGATCAGCAGCTTGTGAGGAGCTCATAACCCATCTGGCGCCAGCACACTCAAAATCAATTAGGTCACATTTCCTTCCCGTTCTGATGATTGGTCTGAGAAATGACTGAACCTCTTGCCTATGTCTGCATCCTTTTATACAATGAGTTACTACCACAAAATGAATAAATTGGTAGGCTAAAGAGATTTTTGACTGTTTGTACACTTTACTATGTTCTTATCAATATTCCGAGAGTGGATAGAGAACCCAAACTTTACCTTCCTTTAAAAAAAAACTGAGGTAATTCTTGTGCCAAAATTTAATGAAGCAATGATTTTTTTTTGTGTTTATCATGATAACCATGATAACACATGTCTGTTACACACTGGGCTGTGCAGAAATTCTCATATGGTGTCATATGAGAGAGTGAAAAAAATGACCTCTTTGTTTGTTTAGGCTGGAGAACTTATAGTGCGGAGCGCATCCCTGGACTCCTGCCAAACAGCCGTCAGACAACCTCAGGCCTATTGATTTGAAAAAAGAAAGTGTGAGAGAAGGGGTTTTTGTCTCCTGGGGTTTCTTTGGCCTCTAAGTGATGTTTGTTGGGTCGTCATAGCATGAAATGAGATGTCACAATAAATTTTCCGATCACATCACAGCCATCACATTGTCATTTCTTTCTGCAGCCGTCCACTGCAGAGTTGTCACTGAAGCCACCAGAAACAGTGAAGATGAAAGGGAGGGGTCATTACACTTGCACTGCATCACCAAGACTGAGCCAGACTCCAGGCTTCATACTTGAGATGTGAAATTAAAGGAAATTGGTAATTCTACACCACATGTGTTACATAAAGAACTTTTACTGCATTTATTTTGAAAATTTAGAGAGTCAAGAATGTTTTGTGAGAGTTGCATACAAACATTAGCCTAACATTCTGCAGACTGGGTTAGATCTCTGACAAGACTCCTGTTCATATGAGTTTTATAGATGATGGTTTCATCATTCATCATGGTATATTCAGGTCATTGAGAAAGTAACAAAATATATTTTTACCGTGCTCTTTGAGATGCTTGGACTTTGAGTATACTACTTTTTCACTCCACTTACTACATGTCAGAGGGAATTCTATTGAACTTTCCCTACACCACTACATCTCTTTAACAGCTTCTGTTGTAAGTGTGAGTTAGTGTAAGTGTAAGTTATTTCATGCATTACTTTCACTTAATAGAGTATTTCAAGCATGTGGTATTGGTACTGTATGTTTATCTGAATACTTCTTCCACTACTGCCAGTCAACCACTTGAGTCATCACTCTGCTTTCTACAGTATCCGCCAGTCCAGAGAACAAATAGGAATTAGTCTCCATGATGGTCCACGAGGACAGGAAGAATTAAAGCTGATGAAATTTCCCTCCTCTCCTCCAAATGGATATTTGTTCTCCTGTAATAGCTCATTAGTAAATCCTACTTGAGTGGACTGATTCACAGCATTCTTCATTTCTAGAATTAGACCATCATTTCTGCTTGATTAGAGATGAAAATAAGTTTCAGTTGCAATTCAAATTTTTCTTATTACCATGAATGCCTATGATCACTTTAACCTAAAATAGCACACTGTATCTTATATTAGAGAATCACGTTTTACTGTAGCTATTTTGATAAATTCGTACTGCTGATACCATATACATGTATACATGACAACTCCTGCTCTTGGCACCCATGTGCCCATTATTCTGTTAGTATACTGCTATACAAAAACAATGCAAAGATGTCAAAATGTATCTCTACAACAATCCCCCATTAACCCCTTATTCATGACCGTGCGCCATGTGTTTGTTAGTTAACTAAACTGTGACTTCATACTAAGTCAGAAACTAACACCCAAACTGTGATGTAAGGCTAAAGTGAGAAGGTAGCTGCATGACACTACTATCATAGTAGTAGCTGACAGGTTAGTTATTTTTTAACTTTAAAGTTGGAAAGTAGTCATCCGGTATATAATTTCCGAAACTCCAAAGGAAAGAATGTAAAGTGTATCATTAAACAAGGTAGTTAGGCATTTGCCTCCCACAGTGTCATTATGTCAGCAGGATTACACAAAAAATGCTGCACTAATTTACACTGATCTTATTTTAGAGATGGGATACGAACTAGGGAAAGAGATCTGGATGATTTACCCTCTGAAGTCTGGTCTATGATCATATTGGTCTTGTCAGAGGTCTGTGCTCTCTGAGTGTCCTTCCAGTTTCCTCTTGGTATGAGTCCCCAATTTTCTTGTATTACCAGGGAAAGGTTGAAAAAAGGCTCAGAGATAATGCTTCTGCTCTCATGATCTGATGTTGAAATCATCCACACAAACACGAGGAACTGAATGTTGAGATAAAGGAAGCTATGCAACGCGTCATAAATCAACCAAGCAGAGGTCAGAGACATCTATCCTCAACTATCTTGTTGGCATTAAGATGTTGATTCACAGATAAGATACGATGAGATGATGTCATGAGATGTTATTATTAGCTCCCTACCTTTTCCAACAAAATCAAAGCCTCCCTTTTTTCTAGACATAGGTGGTTTCACCAGAATCAGATGGTCAACAGCAGGAGGTCCTCTCCACTCTTGCTCTCCAGGTCCATTTTGTTACATTTCTGATCTTGTGGAGTGTGTCGACAAGAAATGAACTGTGGATTTTAACATCCTATAAATCACATCTCACACCTGATAGTCTATTGACATTTTCAAACTGCTGTGAAAATCACTGTCAGTGTGCATGTGTCAGTTCCAGAGACTCCAAAAAGCGTTTATCAATGTAAAACGACAAATCTCTTTACAAATGTCTCTCAATTTATTATGGCATTTTCCTTTTGCTCAATAAATAAGTCATATTTCCAAGTTAAAGTATGTTATTTGAAAATTCAATTGATTTCTCACCGTGGCCATTCTTCTGAACATCCCCTTATATTACTGTTTCATAATGAGATATACATTGAAATACAATTATTTTTGCTCTTAGTTTTATTCTTAACTCCGATTGAATTTTCAATGCCAAAGATAAGCCTTTATCAAAGATAAAGTCAAGAGATGTGTTCGAATTTCAGCGTTGTCCTACAGATATATTTACTCTACTTTTTTTGGAGATTAAGAGTTTCTCTGTTTTCATGGCAAAATAACAAGTAATCAGCTTTTGTCCAATCATGGCCTCAGAAATTGGACCATGGGCAGAGTTTATCCGTGCAAACAAAAGCTGGTTCAGACCATTTAGCCCTTCAGATTAAACAGTTTCCTGTGGAGAAGCCAGCTGCAGGGACACTATTGATTTACATTGTAAGTGTTTAAATGCTAGAGTTTTGAATTCCTGACTAGAAATAGATAAGCTGAAAACTGAAATTCAATATTACAGAGTAGCTAACATTAAACAGGAAACTTGATGCGCAAGTCTCGTGTGAGAACACATGCAATATGAGAAATGTTTCCATGTTGCTAGCAGCAGCTTGACGTAAAGAGTAGTATTTCACATCTACAACAACACTAATTGACCTCAATAGTCAATAGCATCCAAGTACAATTAACCCTTGATTTGTTGATTTGTTAGTTTCACAATGAAATTATATTGAATATGATTTCACAACAGGTGAATTATGACACTGATTATAATCAGTCCAGTCTAAGTGCAGATACTGAATAATTTGTGTTAAATTGTCTGTTGAACTTAGTCTGTTTGTCCCCATTTACTCAAAGATGCAAGGACACTTGAAAATAAATCAAATAAAAGCTCAGTTTGCTCTCCCAGAGTGCCTGGCTTTTCTTAGAACTAATCAACTGACAAATGACCAAAAGTACGCACTCAGTACAAAACTAAAATAAGTGCATCTCTCACACTGTGTGAAGGGTCGCTAAGTCAAGAGGTCCTACAGCAGAAAATTGTTGGCTTTAATAGGAAGACAGTGGCATTATGTAAACACTGAGCCATTTCATTCCACACTATTACTTGAGTTTTCAACTGCAAAGTATCAAGATGCACATGTAGGGTGCTTGTACAGGTGGAGGACTTGTGGAAATATTCAGCAAATACTTTACATAAGGAACAGAAGCACATTTAATCAGCATAGCAATTACAAACAATGAGCCAACAATAAACCTACTTTAACAGTCTATGCACAAATTAAAGCTTCTGTCAATCGGACCAGGAGGCCAGTGCAGCACCTTTTTTCTCTCTGTATTTTAACTATGTAAACGTTTGATCCAATCAAGAATGAAACTTTCAGTCACGCACTAATATGATAAAACAGCCATGAACAAATTAAAGGCAGAGCGTGCAAAACATGGTTAGCATTGCCGATCTGAGAAATGAGGTCGTGCAGTTGCAGCAGGCTGGTTTGGCTCCTTATATAGACATCCTAATGCCATCTGGGAGTACACGATTACCTCACCTGTCAATCAGGTTAGTGAGGTCATTTGTATCCAACTGTGCATGCATCTGACCTTAGGTCCATATAAGAGTTTGTTTTTTGAAAAGTATTTGTCTGTATTAACTCTTTAGCCCCATGGATGTTAAATAAAAGACAGAACAGCAGCAGAGCAGTAACATGCTTATATATATTTATATATGCTGAGATTCCAACAAACGGTCTTTCCTAAGAAAACTGTGAGTGATTAGCTGACATAAACAATCTGTGCATGCTAATCAGGGGACACTGAATGACCCAACACTATGCACACACACAGCGGTTGTTTTTAGCTTTGCTGACTGACTTTCAGATTCCTAAATGAAAAATGCATTTGGGAAATCAACATCTATTGATATTTAAATCACATCATAAATAATACCTGATGTCTTCTGAGAAAACAGTCTTTGTTTAATCTGTAAATGAGAAAGATGTCTGAATTTGTTCCCAACTGTTTAATTAATGTTATTTTTCTTTTTTTTTTCATAGCTGGTCTGAGCTTTTTTTTCAGGCCTTTGAAGCCAGATGAGATTTTTCACACTTCATCACAGGCTTCTTCTCCTTTATTGAATTCTGTACAAAATCTTGACACAACCATCTTTGCAGTCAGCTGTTGCACCAGCCGTTGGCACCACATGTTTAAATAATCAGACAAGCCAAAGCCAGATCAATTCCCCAGTGTTTCTGCTACGATAACACAGCACTACATGCTCATATCAAATAGTTCCCTTGCTGCTTACATACTGTGTCTCTCCCTACCTGGTGTATGTCACGTCTTCCCAAAGGAGCACTCAAGACAAGTGCATGCTGGTTTTCCCTGATACGTTTGTTGTGCAGTTATCATCTGTCAGTTAAGATGACAAGCACACTGGAAAGAGGCAGGTCTAAAAGCTTGGTAATGTTGTATAATGTATCCTCTGTCCAAAAAAGTGAGGCATAACAAATATGTTAAATATATTTCCTTCCTGCAAAACATTTGCAAAGCCAGTATCAAAAAACTGTTAAGTTAAAACAAAATACTAATTTTTTTGCCTTTTGTGTTGTTGTACATTGTTTCACTTGTTTGTGCTTTATTGCCACAAGTAAATCATTAGAATAGTGTGGAAGTGGTGACAGTATTGTGTCTTGCATTGCCCACATAAAACAGGGAAGCTCACACATTGCTGCTTTGTGGTGTTAGTGTTCAAATACTCCTTTGAGGTCTTCCTCTGACCAGACAGCACCTTCATCATCCCCACAGCATTTCCACATTCCTGCATACCCCACATCACTTTTTTTGTTTGTTAAAAGGTAATAAAATCAGCCTACCAGCACCTCTGAAACTCACAAACATGTTTTAACTGTGTGTACAAAAATAAATTCAAATAGTTTTACAAGGGCTTGTGTGGGAAAGTATCCAGGAAGTTCCTGTTCCCAGCCAAGAAGTAGTCAGACACATGGACCCTTAAACCCAAACAGAATTTGTTACCTTGATACAGCTTATTCTGAGTCCTCTTGTAAGCTAACCTAACTGGCTGACATTACAGTTACGCATAGCGACCAAACAGGATACAGCCCCTGTGCTGTTATCTAGATAAGGTAGCTGTCAATGGTATCCCCATGCATTTAATCACTTGTTTGTGTTTTCCTACTCCCATTGTCAGCAGGATTGTCCTCCTGACATTTGAGGGTGAATGCACACATTGGATCATCGCTTAGATAACTGCGACAACAATCTTTTGGTCAATATCTATCCTACAGTACACACAAACCAGTGTGCAGGGGGCAGCATTATAGTAAAACTGTGGCTGCTCCAGATGGTTAAAAGATCTACAAAGGGAACTTGACACATCCTCACCTCTGTCCCATAATGAGGCATGACAAAAGGATACATGTGTCCTGTCAATGGTGAATGTGATCAGCTGCATCTGATAATCACAGATTGTGACCCACTGATTAAAACTGTCTTTCTTTTTTTCTGATATTTTCTGCCACTGGGTTTTATTTATTTTCATTTTGTGAGTGTGTTGTCTCCAGTACAGCAGTGTGTTCTCTTTCTGCTTGTTTTACAATGCCTGCTGAGCACATTTCTTACATTTCTTACATTTCTTACATTGTGCATTATCCATACTTTATATGTGCATGGGTCTCTTCAACCCTTGGAGAATTTCGAACACTCCTTGCTTAATCTTATTTCTACTTGGATTAAACAAAGGAATGCCACAAAATGGAAAGCATTTTCTGCTAAATATAAGTGTATAATTACTTTCTTAAAAACAATCTTGTTTCTGAGGGAGCTGTTTTGTCCATCCTTGCCTCCAATCTTAAAAGGTTTTTCATTTGTCATAATGTTTGTTTAATGTTTACTGCAAATGCTGACAGCTCTAATTGGTACTCTGTGGTTATTAGAATTAAACTCCTGGACCAAAACAAATAAGATGACAACATTTCACTCTTTGTTACATGTATTTCAGAAAATTCAAGTTGTAAGTATTCACCCCCATTAATAAGACACACCTAACTCATCAATAACTAGATAAAGTATCATTTCCTGATGGAAATGCGTGTGACTGCTGAAAGCAGCTGAACGCTGTTGCAGAATTAGCAAATAGTGCAAGCAGTGATCACCATACAAATGGTTGCCCAAGGTAGGTATCGAACCCACAACCTCATGATCAGCAGACTTTCACTCTGCTTCTAGGCCAGTGTATACACAGTTGCAGAGACTGTTGTCTGTTGATGAACTGCACTCTGTCTCACTCTGAAGTTAACTAGCCCAAAGCTGTAGTTCCAGTGCAAATCAATCTTAGTGCAGTGGTATAAACAAGAAACATGTTAACATAAACCAAGATTGAAAGAGGTAAAGAGAATAGGTGGGGGCGCATATGCATTATCAAGTTTGATCTTGTGACCAGACCAAGTGGTATTGGTTAAAGGTCAAAGTGGCTGACACTAACAAGACTGCTCAGGTGGGATTTGAACCTGTGACCTTGTGATTGGTTGGCAGGAACCTTATCCACTAGGCCATTCCAACACTTCCAATGAAGTAGAGGTTGAGACTTTGATGAATGTGAGATTTTTCAATGATGCTTAAAGTCTCACTCCCCCGACCCTTTTCGGCCATTTTAAAACCAGCTCATTAGCCATGCACATTAGCAATTCACCTCTGGGGGTGGGCGGAGACTGCACTGTTTTGCACCCGCCCAGCCACCTCCTCGCACCCCACCCCCCGGTTGCTGACAGCTGGACATTGTATAATTACAGATTCAGCGCATTTAGTGTAAAACTCTCCACTGGGATTTGATCCCAGACTGGAGCATAGTCCTTGCTCACAGTGCAAGCTGCTCTACCAGGTGAGCTATACCTATTATACCTTGACAGCTACACCGAGCTGCCAAGCCTTTCAACTCTGAGCCATATGAAGAACTTTTGTGACAGACTGTATATTGTAAAATAGCCAATCTGTTAAAAAAAATGGAAGACCAGAAAAATTTCTGCATCTGTTCCTGCACCACATGATTACACGCACCCGGTCCCTTGTCATGGAGGCACCACTCAAGGAGCCTGGGAAAGTAGATAATCTCACAATTCAGATGATGTTTTACAGCTCGTCTCTATCATAAACAGTTCAGATGTTATAATGTCTTGTTGATGTTTTGCAAAACAAGTAATCATATCATGGTCACACAATGAATACTTGAAGTTTCTATTCAGCATAAACACAATTCTGAGTTGAGGACACCCCTAGACACAACAATATAGACTATTAGGCTACATTGTATCATGAAATACTCATAACATCTAAGACATGACAGGTGTGGCATGATAAGCTGGGGGCCAATTTTGGCCAGCTGTAGTCACTATAGAATAGAAAATACTTTATATTAACCTATATTATTTAAATTTCGCATTTTTGCATGTACGGTATGTATTATTTCCAAACTAGTTTTTATTTTCATTTAACATTCATTTATATGCCAATCAAGAGTGGGTGAGTGAAGGAGTGCAAGAGAAGCACCTGCCCACCTCTCATGTCCAAGAGACTTTGTCCTGTCCTCACAACATGAACGAGGAAGGATAGGATGATAGCCCAGGTTTAATTATTATTATAACCTTTATTTAAATTTGGAAATATATTGAAGAGCAACCTCATTTACTATAATAATGAGGATTAATGATGAGGAAACTGTCACTGTCACATCTGTGCAACACCACATCTAGGCCTGCAAGCCTGCCCGTCTTGTGAGTTCGGGCTGGGCTCCAGCTCACTGAACTCAAGTTACATTAGGCTTGTAAATGTGCAGAGAACCTGAGTTACAATGAGCTTTATACTATCAGGAATCAAAGACTGTCCAATGACAGCTGAATAATCGGAATCAAAAGTCAAGCAATGATGTGAAATGACTGAGGTAGGAATCGAACCCGTGACCATATGATCACTAAACCTTTACTCTGCCACTCGGCTACAGAGAGCACACTGCTTTCAAGACTGTTGTCATTCATTGTAATGTGATGATGTGCTGCAAACTGGTATGAGTAATCAAGGAGATGACAAACACCTGTAACCAATTGAAGGCGGGGGAGGAGAGCAGAATTCAACATAACATAACAAGAATTCTTCCCTTGGATTCGAACCAGTGACCTTAGGGTTGGCAGGCAGTTACCCTAACCCCTACACTACAGAGGAGTTGTCAAGAAGAGAGGTTGAGACTTTGATGAATGTGAGATTTTTCAATGATGCTTAAAACAAAAATAAATTAATATAAATTAGCCACACCAAGTAAGAAGAGGACTTTTTTGTGACCTGTGACTATTTTTTGGTGAATTAAAATGAATTAAAAAGCACTTAACAGCAAGTTACAAAGTTGAGCTCCTTCTCCTGCTGATGTGAAAAAAATGCATTGAGCTTAATGAGAGCAGAGAGCTCCCTGGCTGCATTTAAAAAAATATTTAAAATTATTATCTAAGTCTCTTTGCATTTTTGACCAGAATTTTAGCCAGAAGACAAGTGTGGCTACAAAACTGGAGAAAATAATTTGTCTAGAGTTTAATTTGTGGCCATGCTGACAGTTTAGCCAGAAAAACTCTAGAATGTTTTTTTGCCTCTCTCCACTCTGACACCACTCTGGCTCTGCTCGTTAGACGCAATACACACACATTATAAAGCTGAAAAAAATCAGAAAAAGTTAAATATTTGAAAAAGTATAAATAGTTAAAAAGAGAAAAGTAATGCCGATAAAGTTCAAAAGAAGCTGCACGTTTTGATATATGAATTGTTGAAATAGCACAAAGTATGAAGGACTAGAAGAAGACCGTAAAAAGGCGGAAGAAAATGGCCAAACAGAAGAACAATAGTGTGACTGCTTCAGCAGTCACACTAACTAGAAAAAGCATTTCCAAGAATGGAAATGGTGTGACTGCTGATAGCAACTGAACGCTGTTGCAGAATTAGCAAATAGTGCAAGCAGTGATCACCATACAAATGTTTGACCAAGGTCGGAATTGAACCCACAACCTCATGGTCATTAGACTTCCACTCTGCCTCTAGGCCACGGTGGACACACAGTTGCAGAGACTGTTGTCTGTTAATGATCTGCACACTGTCAACATCAAGAAAGCTTGAGAGTCAAGCTTGAATGACTTAGAATGAAAATTTCTGTGAATTTCAGGCTGAGAGCAGCAGTTTCAACATGAAGCAAGTTATCAGAAGTCAACTGGGAAAATAATTCACTATAATTGTTGTTGAGGCAAGAATTGAACCAGCAACTTTCAGGTCTCCAGACCAGCAAGCTAACCACTAGGCTACAGACAGAGACAGTATGTGAGGGGTAAAGAAAACCTTTGATAAGAGGATCACTGGCTTCTGCTTAAAAAAAAAAGTAAGGAATCGAACCCATGACCTCATGATCAATAAACCTTTACTCTGCCACTTCGCCACAGAGAGCACAGACATAAGCATGTTTCAGACAGAATTGTGGAGAATTCTCAGCATTGGGCTGAATGAGAGCAGAGAGCTCCCTGGCTGCATTTAAAAAATATTTAAAATTATTATCTAAGTCTCTTTGCATTTTTGACCAGAATTTTAGCCAGAAGACAAGTGTGGCTACAAAACTGGAGAAAATAATTTGTCTAGAGTTTAATTTGCAGAAAAAGTTAAATATTTTAAAAAGTATAAATAGTTAAAAAGAGAAAAGTAACGCCGATAAAGTTCAAAAAAAGCTGCACGTTTTGATATATGAATTGTTGAAATAGCACAACACCTAACACACTAACCATATGGCCACAGAGAACCTGAGTTACAATGAGCTTTATACTATGAGGAATCAAAGACTGTCCAATGACAGCTGAATAATTGGAATCAAAAGTCAAGCAATGATGTGAAATGACTGAGGCAGGAATCGAACCCGTGACCATATGATCACTAAACCTTTACTCTGCCACTCGGCTACAGAGAGCACACTGCTTTCAAGACTGTTGTCATTCATTGTAATGTGATGATGTGCTGCAAACTGGTACAAGTAATCAAGGAGATAACAAACACCTGTAACCAATTGAAGGCGGGGGAGGGGAGCAGAATTCAACATAACATAACAAGAATTCTTCTCTTGGATTCAAACCAGTGACCTTAGGGTTGGCAGGCAGTTACCCTAACCCCTACACTACAGAGGAGTTGTCAAGAAGAGAGGTTGAGACTTTGATGAATGTGAGATTTTTCAATGATGCTTAAAACAAAAATAAATTAATATAAGTTAGCCACACCAAGTAAGAAGAGGACTTTTTTGTGACCTGTGACTATTTTTTGGTGAATTAAAATGAATTAAAAAGCACTTAACAGCAAGTTACAAAGTTGAGCTCCTTCTCCTGCTGATGTGAAAAAAATGCATTGAGCTTAATGAGAGCAGAGAGCTCCCTGGCTGCATTTAAAAAATATTTAAAATTATTATCTAAGTCTCTTTGCATTTTTGACCAGAATTTTAGCCAGAAGACAAGTGTGGCTACAAAACTGGAGAAAATAATTTGTCTAGAGTTTAATTTGTGGCCATGCTGACAGTTTAGCCAGAAAAACTCTAGAATGTTTTTTTTGCCTCTCTCCACTCTGACACCACTCTGGCTCTGCTCGTTAGACGCAACACACACACATTATAAAGCTGAAAAAAATCAGAAAAAGTTAAATATTTGAAAAAGTATAAATAGTTAAAAAGAGAAAAGTAATGCCGATAAAGTTCAAAAGAAGCTGCACGTTTTGATATATGAATTGTTGAAATAGCACAAAGTATGAAGGACTAGAAGAAGACCGTAAAAAGGCGGAAGAAAATGGCCAAACAGAAGAACAATAGTGTGACTGCTTCAGCAGTCACACTAATTATTCAATACGCTTTAGAAGTAGCCTAACATAATTTGAAAAATGCACACACCACACTTACCAGGTGCCTCATCAACTGCTGCTTTAGGGGCCGTGTCCACCAGACGCGTTTTCAGCGCTCTGGGCGTCTATTTTACATTCAAACCCTATTGAGTTGGGCGCTCACAGCGCTCAGCGCCCTTGGCGGTAAAACACCCTCGGCGCTTGCTTCTTTTTGTCGCGGCGCTCAGAGCGCTTCGAGTTGAAATCTGTTCAACTTTTAGAACAGCGCCGCGCTCGTCAATGTCACTTTTCACCGCACTGACCAATCAGAATCAAGAAGGGGCGGGACATACGTTACCGACAGCAACACAACCGGAGACGTGGCTCGGTTTATATCATGACCCACACTTGTGTTGAAGGTAGGCCGACCTCAGGGTCCATGTCAAAAGCTGCCGCTAATGCTATTGTGTATTTCTTACACTCGTTGTAGTGTTTACATTAAACAAGGCCGGAACACGGAAGTGTCAGAGGACTCGTTTTGTAACCTAGCAACAGCGGCATTCTGACGAGGGAGAGAGAGAGAGCGCTAAGCGCTGGGAAAGCAGCGCTGAGAGCGCTGTCAGAGCTGAAAACGCGTCTGGTGGACACAGCCCCTTAGGGT
>NW_028220199.1:0-6858 GCF_045865225.1 Trachurus japonicus | reverse complement strand
GGGATAGTTCACCCTAGAATGATATTTCGCTCATTATCTACTCACCCTCATGTTGACTAAGGGCTGGAAGAATTTTCAGAGTCCACCGTCCCTTCTCTGAGTTACAGGGGGTCTTGGCGTAGCAGTGCATTTCAATGCAACGGTTGCAAAGGGACACCAGAGCTCTTCGTAAAAAAACACACACAAAAAAACATCCAAATACCTCCATGATGCTCATATGTAATGTCCGTCTTGTGCTGAAGCCCCAAATTGCGTAATTGTCCCGAAAAAAATTAAATAAGTCCACATTCCAAGCATGTTTGTAGCATTAGCTCCTAGTGTCTGTTGTCCGGCTCTTCCGCTGCCAGCGCGCATGCGCAAGGTTCGCACTGAGACCGACTCGCTTCCTTGTTTACCCCAGCGAAGGACTAGAAGCAGTCCGTAATAGCCTGCCTTGCACCGGGACAACACTTTTTCGTGCAATTTTGGCCTCTTAAAACATATTTTAGCCATGGCTGAAGATTTTGATGTCGAGGACGAGCTGCATTTCTTTGCTGACGAGCTGCATTTCTTTACGAGCCAGAACCTTGCGCATGCGCGCTGGCAGCGGAAGAGCCGGACAACAGACACTAGGAGCTAATGCTACAAACATGCTTGGAATGTGGACTTATTTAATTTTTTCGGGACAATTACGCAATTTGGGGCTTCAGCACAAGACGGACATTACATACGAGCATCATGGAGGTATTTGGATGTTTTTTTGTGTGTGTTTTTTTACGAAGAGCTCTGGTGTCCCTTTGCAACCGTTGCATTGAAATGCACTGCTACGCCAAGACCCCCTGTAACTCAGAGAAGGGACGGTGGACTCTGAAAATTCTTCCAGCCCTTAGTCAACATGAGGGTGAGTAGATAATGAGCGAAATATCATTCTAGGGTGAACTATCCCTTTAATTTAAGTGAATAATTCTAACAGTTAGCCTATAGCTGTAAGAAAGTTGGTTGAATAAAGAGTTGAAGTTGAATTCAATGTTGTTGTTTTTTTCTTGTGGTCTTCATTGAAGGTAGATTATTAAGCATAAAATGTTCCACAAGTATTTAAAAGAAAATTATCAATAATTACCAATGATTTATTTTCATCTATATATATATATATTTTTTTTTTTTTTTATCGCTCAGCCTTATGCAAACAGAGGGAAAGGTGAGGCTAAAGGATGATAACATGCTTCAAGCAAAGTGAAAGGAGACTTGGGGAAGGGAAGACTGGGGAGAGACTGAGAAACTCACATACTTGTATGAGATTCACTTGTATCGGGTTATTGGGTTGGAACTGCACGGGAGACCATGTGTGAGTCTTGGGCTTGCCTGAAGCCTCTAGACTGTGGTGTGAAAAATTAATTAGAATAACATGCAGAAAGTAGGTGAGACGCTCATGGGGGCTCAAGTAGACGGACATGATTAGCCATAGCCTGCAAGATTAATGAAGACCTTCACAGGGAGATTATATTGACTGAAGCTGATTAGGCTTGAGAACATTTATTCAGTGGAATATCATTACAGATAGAACAATCCATGCATCATATGCAACCTCACCTCACCTCCTATCACAGTGGACTACTTACTAAAACCCTGTCTTTCCCCCTGATCCTTGGTGGACGATGAGGATTCTATGAGTTGCTTCAACCTTGTCAGAGTAATGATGAAACTGCTGTGGAGCCATATAATATACGGTATTAATGCTGTCATGCCTCTTAATGGGAAGTCCAGGAGTCTCTGTCCAGCATGATCAATTTTTATTATTTTATTCTTTTTATTTATTTATTTATCATTAGTATTTAAAATCCCTGTTATAGATTCAACACAATTCTGCCGTAAAATAATAGAAAATCACACAAGGTATACATGTTTCCTGTGTAAAAATATGAAGCAAACTTTTCTAATTGGCTTGAGGCTATGTGGCACATGATAACAAGACTCATTTCACAAACTTTGGCATCAGCACACAAGCTCATTGTACTTGTGTATCTGAAATTCTAAATTCTAAATCCCTGGGTACTGATTATTTCGTTGATCACTGTACATACCAAAGACGCTTGACTGCCAATATTTCAGTGCTGTGCCCAACTTCTAATGCTTACAAAAATCCACAATGACTTTTTTGTCTTTTCTTTTCTTTATTTTTCCCCCACCGCCTGGGCTTGAGTTGTTAGTGTAAGAGAGGCTGTCACAACTTTGCTTCTCCTGCCAGTTGGAGAAAGTCCATCAGTCCCTGATGGTGAAACCAAAAATAGATCTCAAAGCTCGTGATGTTAGTACAGTTTAGCAACATTAGGTTAATAACACGCAAGATTATGACAAGTGATTATGGCTTCATGTTTGCAGTGACAGGTATATGCCATTTGGGTTAGTGGGATATTGGGAAATGCAGTTGACCTCTGTGGATTGGAGGTGACTTTTAACAAAGCTCCATATTCTGATGTTTATTTTTTCGAGGTACGCAATCACATCAATATATTCATTGCATGGTCCGGCACTGTGTCGTGCATGGAAATGCTCATCCATTTCCCCATACGCAACCATATTTCTGGTCTATGACTCTTTTGCCCTTGGTGAAAATGACTTCCTGCATCACTTATACAGCACTACACATCTATATTCAGTACAACTACTTTTAATATTGAGACACCTCAGAGTAAGCTGAGGTACGGCTGAATTACCATTCCACACTTAACACTCCAAGCAACATTGTATTTCAATCAGAGACAGACTGAAGGGAGAAAAAAAATGGTCCCAGACATCATGCCTGCCCAGCCCACTTTTAAACATGAGAGAAATCTAATTGTGCTGCCCTCCCTGCTTCTGCATGATTTAAATATCTATGGAATGAAAGGGGACTGGGCGGTGGAGACAAGAATAGAGGAAAATAAAACAGGGCAGAGCCACTATTGTCTTCAAAAGTGAGCATTTTCAGAATATTCAGAGAGAACAGTAGGTCAGGAACACATTACACAAGCCATAATGTCAAAAGTATCATAAAAGACAAAGACTGCATCACACCTCTGGGAATGGCTGCTCATGGTTCCTGCTGCTGATAATATTGAATGAAAACCAATTTGAAGTGGGGCACTCTGACAAAGATATGACATAATTCTGATAGTTGTGCTGATAGTTTGAGCTGAAGCTGATGCTAAAAGCATGCTCAGCTCCCAGCACTGTTTTGACTAAAGTGAAAAGCCACTGCTTTTATAGATTTCCTTTGTTACAAATTGTCCGTCTTTAGTCAAGGAATTATCAGGTAAAATGAACAATTCTCCCACAAAATTACAATCCACTGACTTGACATACAACACAGAGGCGTTTCTTGTTTTTGTATCACAGTTTAAAAATCAATACCCTGATGATATCCAAACTCCCACAAAATGGGCAGCACTAATTTGCCTCATTTGATTCCATTTATTGATAAGACAATGTCCAACTGTTAATGTGTGGATGGATGATGACAGGAAATAGAAGTTCCTTTAGGAGATCTGATAAAATTCCTCTGAGAGTTGCCACTCCAAAAGAGCCGAACAAGACTGAGCTCAGAAATTTATCCCAAGGCTGAAGAACAGAGAAAGCAAACAAAAGTAAAGACCTGTCCTTGCTTGTTATAAGAACACAATATGCCCGAGGACAACACTGATGTATTGTGTGCGCTCGGTTCTGGGTTTTTATGTGATTCCCATAACATTTAATTTGTCTACATTTATATTTCCTTTCCCTTTCATACAACAAGTTACCATATCATGGTTGTATGCCTCCATCAGCCAGTTTAAGTTGTAGTTTACGTCCATGTCTGCCCAGCCTTATATTATGTAAATGAAGGTGTGAATTTGATTAGGTATGAATTCTTGACTATTGGCCAAATTCAGTAATTCCCTCCAGGGATTCATGATGTTTCGCGTTCATGGAAATGAAACAAATGTGAGGTCACGGTGTCCTTTGACAACTAAAATCTAATCAGTTAAAGTGAATGTCTGTGCCAAATTTGAAGAAATTCTCTCAAGGCATTTCTGAGGTCTGACAAGAATGGACAACCAGAGGACATAACACCTAAATCTACAGCCGTCACCATTGTGGCATCAAAAGACAAGACTTGATGCAGGAAGGACCGAGGAGGAAATGTAGCCAGAATTGTACAAATAGGCAAATGGGATAATGCAACACAGGAAGTATGGTGATCAACCACATAAGTAACATCAGAATGCCGCATAGTTTCACCTGTATGTGAGTAGAGAGAAAACAAATCTCAACAAGTAGCCTATGTTATGACCAAGAACTGTGTATTTAAAAACCAAGCCTGTATACTGTATATACTTTGTCCACTGTACTTGGAAGCAGCAAACAACTGAGCCATCATATAAACCAGAGTAATCGTGGTCATACTGTATGCTAATGTGAAATCTCTGTAACTATAATTTAATGCTCATCCGATTGGTATTTTTTGTGACATCATCATTGCTAAAAGGTTAATGACTTGCATTTTGTGAATGTGCATATTTTCATATTTTACTGGATGTAAAACAGGAACAGTACACCATACCTGTAATGCAAATAAGATACAGTGTACTAAACAGAAGACTGATCTTTCACACTTAAATTCAGTTTGCCTTAAACTTGGAACATTTTAATTGATTGTGTTCCAGAAAATCCACACATTGTTACCTTTGATGGCTAAAATGGCATTTTTTATTAAGACAAAATTAGATATGGGGACATATTTCTCTCTGAATGAGTATGGAATGTAAAGGTGGAAAAATCAATTTCATAGTAAAGCCTTATAAGGCCTATCAGAAAGAGTGAACCATTTTTTCAGAGAGGCAATTATTTTGCAAAGCAGTAAGACAACAATAGTCTGTTGGGCTGAGATACCTATAATGAACAGAGAGAGAAAATTCTGCCAACTATATGTGCCCAAGGTACCAAGGAACCAAATCCTGAGATCAAAAATCAATGGACAGAATTGACTCAGCTGAAACAAATTAACTGCAAAAGCCAGTGAGTCTCTGTTTATAAACGTAATAAACTAGTTGAAGTCTTGCTAAACAGAACAGCTCCAGCCTATTTATAACAGGTTGTTTCCTAATGCAGTAGTTACTGTAGTTCATTTCAAATGACTGCAGGTGGAGTTTTTTGTTCTCATTTCCTCTTTCTTTTGAAATTACTAAAGAATCAAATATACAGTATCTGTCCAGTATATTTCATTTCTGATGATGGTCAGACTAATATGAGTAGCAGATTATTAGACTATAGCCTGTGTTGAGGTTAGAATAGTTGGGCTTAGGCTACCAATATGGGATAAATAAGACGTCACCCCAAAATAGTGAACACAGTGGAGATAAAGTACTATGGGCTAATATATAAGCTTTATTTCAGATACAGGTCCAATGCTAGCCTTAAGGATATAGTATATACGAGTGACAGAAACATAAAGGGAAATGTGCTTCAGATATAGAAATGCAAAGAATACAAAAAAATGTTATAAAAAAACTGCAACACCACAGGTGCTCCTGGACACTAGGGCGATGAGATGGAGTTCATTTGTTCAGGCAAGAAACTAACCACGATTTCAAATTGGTGGTCAGTTTATTCAAATAATGTCTGATTGGATATTTGCTCTGGAGTTTTCAGAGATGTGAGGATTATATTGTCACAGGAGACACAGTCCAGTGTTGAAGCACAATGACCAGAGCCCAGCTGAGTGTGGAGTTTAAATTCCCAGAGACAGGAGGACAATCAGCAGTGCTCCTGCAGACATCAACAGCTAGGCTTGGCTCTGGTAAACAGACTTTGTCAAGGGAAAAAAAAATCTGGTAAGTGTAGTAAAACAAAAACCTGCTATTTAATCTGTAATGTCAAAAGTAAAGAAACATTTTATATAGTACACAGCCTATGTTCATCTTAATTATGTTCATTTTTACTGAATTGCACTGATATATTTGTACTTAAAGCAGAAGTAAGCGGAATATTTGTGTTAATATAAGTCTTAAATAGTTATATCTTCCGACAGCAATCACTTACATAGAGTGTTTGGACCGAAACACAGGTCTGTCAGTCACTCTGCTCTGCTCTGAGCCCAGGAGAAAACATTTATCGTATCCTACAGTTTTTATCCAATGAGGAGAGAGAACGGCATGCAGGGCTGTGTGTGCAGCCAAGGAACGCCGTGAATGTGGCGACGTAGGGACGAGGACTGTTATGGTGCGTTCAAGGAAACTCGTATTTTTCCGACCGTGAAGTCGTACCAGTTCGATCTGGTACGAGTTCACCGGTCAGAAGTTACGAGTGGCCGTTATAGTGACTTTCACAGGTAAAACAGGTCGGAAAAACACGAGTGGGTTGCCTGAAACGCTACAAAGTCGTAAGTTGTGACTTGAAGCTGTAATTTACGATTTCAAAAGCCTGCCTGGAATGCAGCATTAGCGAAAACGACCGGACCACTTACTTCTGCTTTAAGAACCCCAAAGTCTGCAGACACTGTCGAAAAACATGTTTATCATGTATTCAACTTTACCTTCAGAGAAATGGGAGGAATTTGTGTCATCTTTTATGTCTGAGACCAAAACTTGATCCTGAATACTAAAATATGTTGGGACTCTGCACTGAACAGAACCAGTGATGAATAATAACAGTGTTACAGCCGGGATGTTGCTACACACTGATTGGCTTATCATTTTAGGGGCTACACTGTTAGGATGACTACAACTCGCAATCATAGACTGTATAACGTGATACAAGTCTACTATTTGCATGCACTGATCATAATTAATTAATATTTTAATGAGATTGTAACCATGTAGTAAGTTACTATAAAGGGGAATTAGGCTTCACACAGTACTCACA
>NW_028220198.1:0-20239 GCF_045865225.1 Trachurus japonicus | reverse complement strand
TAGTGGGGCAGATAAGCTCATATATGGAAGGAATTGTGCGTTTTAGTGACTAAAGCATGAAACTTTCAGCATTTCATCTACATACCCCAAGGTTTAATTTCAGACGTGGAACCACTTTGGTGGCTGACCTTTAGGGGTCTTTAGGGGTCTTTTTCCACATTATTCCATTATTCCCCATTGGAAACCTATGAAAATCTGGGAAGTAAATCATTACCAATAAATTTCTTCACCATTGTGTTTAGGAAGGTGTGTAATATCATGTAATAAAATGTTGAAATTCAACTCCAGTGGGAAACCCCCTAAAAAACTACTCAAAGTTGGGGTACCCGTGCAGATTTTGCGAAAATTCCGTGATGTTAAATTTGGCCTTAAATATCTTGTGAGGGGTCAAACTAGGGTTTTTTCATGATTCTGAGTTGATCACAAACATTAGTTTTTCACCCAAAACACTCCTTGGTGGAAAAAAACAGCCACACCCACTTTTCCTGCTCATCGGAACCCCCATTACCACCAATAGAATGCATTACAGAGAAGCCATTACTTAGCATGGCAGAGGCTGTGTCACATATTACTACTAAATACTCAATAATATAACTTATATTCTGTAGCCTTTTTTCTTGTACAACGTTATACAGACGATGAATATAAGTTATATTATTTAGTAGTATTATGTAACACAACCTCTGCCATGCTAAGTAATGGCTTCTCTGTAATACATTCTATTGGTGGTAGTGGGGGTTCCGATGAGCAGGAAAAGTGGGTGTGGCTGTTTTTTTCCACCAAGGAGTGTTTTGGCTGAAAAACTAATGTTTGCGATCAACTCAGAATCATGAAAAACCTCTAGTTTGACCCCTCACAAGATATTTAAGGCCAAATTTAACATTTTGGAATTTTCGCAAAATCTGCACGGGTACCCCAACTTTGAGTAGTTTTTTAGGGGGTTTCCCACTGGAGTTGAATTTCAACATTTTATTACATGATATTACACACCTTCCTAAACACAATGGTGAAGAAATTTATTGGTAATGATTTACTTCCCAGATTTTCATAGGTTTCCAATGGGGAATAATGTGGAAAAAGACCCCTAAAGACCCCTAAAGGTCAGCCACCAAAGTGGTTCCACGTCTGAAATTAAACCTTGGGGTATGTAGATGAAATGCTGAAAGTTTCATGCTTTAGTCACTAAAACGCACAATTATTTTGCTTATCTGCCCCACTAGTAGGGTTAGGACAGCTGAAAAAAAATTACTTTTTTGCTGAGAAGATTTAGCCTAATAACGTTTATTTTTTATGTTTTCCCTGTACGGGAGCTCTGATATCACATGTTGAATGCACGTTAAACAACACCATGGCTGCATGTAATGAAATTATACCACATCCAAACTTTATTTTTATATTTCATCATTGAAATATAATTTGCTGCCAAGTTTGTTTGTGCCTGTTGTTGCATACTACATGCTCAAGCACACATAGAATTGTTGATTTAGTGGAACACTCGAGATAAAAAGTTTTTCTCACGTACAGTATTGTCTCGATTAAGAGCTCACGTTATTTTGCAGCTGCTAATTCTCATATTTTGTATCAGTATTTACATGTCTCACTCCACCAGTGAGAAGTGGGAGGGGCAAGCCTTTTTTTTCGCTTGCCATGGTGAATCTTTGCTCCATTGAGGATGGCTTTTCATTTCCCCGTAACTCGGTCAAACTAACTCAGTTGATTGAACTAACTGTTATCACCTGTTCTGAAACTGAAAACTTTAACTATGAGTTCAGGGTTAGTCAACTCAGAGTTCAGGTTTTAACTCAGTTTGTTAACCCTGCTTTCTGAAGGACCCCCCCACACACACACACACACACACACCTCACACCTCACACACACTGACACTCACACACTACTACCAGTTTACACTTTGGGTGTTTCCTTCATATTGCCTCACACCCTTTTCAAACATGATGATATGACAATGGGATCACCAATGACAACCAAGACTTTTCCCTATGCATGGCATGACAATAAAGGCATTTTTATTAACTCAGAATCAAGTTGAAATGTTATGTTGCAATGCGATGGTAAATGTAACACATTAATGAATAAAGCTTGGATATTAGAAAAAAAAAAAAGTAAGCACTTAGGCACCTCGCCTAAGTGTTTCTGTGAAGCGCCTTGAGCTGAATTAACATAAAAAGGCATTTATAGGTGACAGATCAGAATGTATGCAAAAACAACTGAGCCAGTTAGCTCATGGACAAGCTAATCAACAGCTGATTAGATATTTCTCTGTAGCTACTGTCAGCTCAGGATGGTAGTTAACATCAATCAGTTTGGATAAGCAAAGAATACATGAATTATGACCACTCTGCTCACAGATAATATGGCAAGTTGCTTTCCTGATATGAATAACCTACCTGAACAGTGTTAATTTAAAGAGGAATTACGCAAGTCTGGTCGCTTTTCACTGTTTTGGTTGCTTTTTTTCTCTATTGCATATTTTCACTTTTGTAAAAACTCACTGCTAACCCTCCTCCTAGTCTACTTGCCAGCCCATAGGGCCCCATTGTGAACCCGGAAATGTTGAGTACCCCAAAGTTTTATGTTAGAAATATATAGTATGGGTCCCCAGTATTCAGAAACTGCCGGATGCTAACTTATATATATTGCGTGAGCTTAGAATTATAGGGTTCTATCTCCGTTTTGGGTATTTCCGAGATATTGAGCATCAAAGTTCCAACTCGGCTTTTGTTTTGGTTGATAGAATCTTTTTGTTTTATGAATAACTAATTAAAAAATGTTGAAAATTTAAAAATAGCACAACACAGGTATTAACAGACCACTAATGGATGATATTATGCAAAAAACTCAATTTTGAAAAAAATGGAGATAGAACCTTATAATTCTAAGCTCACGTCATGTGACGTCACGGCCCGTATGGAACGCCCCCCTGGCGGTCAAAACAATCCACTTCCCCGCTGTCCGCGGCTTAGGACAAGGCAGAGAAACACATACTGCTCCCTGCTGCTTCAAAAATACCGGTGTTATGGCCCAACTGGTGTCTGATTTAACTGGTTACCGTACCGAACAACAGCTGTGCTGCACTTCCGTCCGCAGATTTGTCACAAATTCACAAATCAAGCCGCAGTTCACATGTTACTGCAGCGTTGTTACTATGCTTCTGTGAGTGAGCCTGGCTTATTCCTCCAATCTACGGACATCAGCGCCACACTACTCTCACTCTGCACAACACTGCACAAGTTACGAACTAATGGAAAACACTCTGAAAGTACGCTAAACAATAGCGGTCCCATTACCATCATCCTCGCCGCGCCACGGTCGGTCCCGACCCCCGTTACCATGTCGCTGCCGCCGCGGGCGGTGCTGTTGCCGTGTCCGGTGGCGGCGGTCCCGCCGGGTTACCATCGGCGCCGCCGCCGGTCCCGCTGCTATCGGACCGCCGTCATCGTTGCCGTCGGTAGCGGTGCGTAGCAAAGCTCCGGGGGGGGGGGGTCTGGTCACCGTGCAGCCCAACACAGGGCTGGTTTGTGGGTGAGAGGAGCAGGGAGCCTGGGCTCAGTGAGCTGGAGCTCAGACTGTGGAGCTGCGGTACCAGGACGGTGTTCCCGCACAGGGAAGTTACAGGTACATTTCTACCACTTCAATGAGTTCAGAAACATTATTTTAATGGGGCTTTTAATCAGAAACCAGTTGAGCCATAACACCGGAAATATTGGTTGCAAGCGGTGGAGGATTATGGATTCTCCACCAGGTAAATGTAAACATCGCCCAACTCGAGCTTCGGCAGGGAACTGGTCATCTTAAACAGCTCGTATACAGCAGCTGGTGTTGAATATGGGTCACAAGTGCCCAAAACTTCAAAGTTGTTTTTATATCTTTCTTTCTCGGCTGCTGACAGATGATTTAAGTCATTACTCGGTTGTTTGTCCATAGAAAGTCCGTTGCGGGGCCACTTTGGAATGTTGCTTTTGACCGCCAGGTCCCTGGGAAGTCATGTGACTGAAAGCTACAATTAGCATAACAGACATAATTAGCAAAAATTTGCATAATTGCCTATATTGGCAATATTTCAACAAAACTGACTTGGTTGATCTGAATATTGGAGTGGTTTTAGGGGTTATTGATGATGCTGAATCCATTTCTGACATCCATTTCAAAATTCAAAATGGCTGTCTAAACCGGAAGTGACCAGATTTTAACCGCCAGTGGGCCGATTTTGATGGATTTCAAAATCTGGTCAAATCTGGTTGAAAATGTCAGAAATGGATTCAGCATCATCAATAACCCCTAAAACCACTCCAATATTGCCCAGATCAGCCAAGTCAATTTTGTTGAAATATTGCCCATATAGGCAATTATGCTAATTTGTGCTAATTATGTCAATTATGCTAACATTACAGATTACCGGGTGTATTTGTGTTGTAGTGCCGTAAAGCAGTCCATGTTTCGTATACGAGACGAGATCTCTGGGTCGGAGGCGCTGATCTTGCAAGGTTGGTTTTCAGCTAAGAGACCCTAGGTGGAAGGCAGGGAGCTTTCATTCTCCCCGTAAAAAGTAATTTAACTATCACAATTACTCCAAAGCTGTTTAATTAAGTGGAGGTGCAAATCTTACATGGTTCCTCTCTAATATATTTATCTATTTGCCTATACCATGGTATAGGAATAGATTTGCCTTTACCATGGTATAGGCAAATAGAGTGGATGTAAGTTTAGGCTATAGTGTCTTGGTTGTCACTGTGCTCCACTCAGATATAAAACATTCGGAGACAAGAGCTTTTGCCCTTCAGAAGAGGGAATGCTTCTGTCAGGGGTAAACAAAGGCAAGGCCACATACATTCACTGTATTGACTAAGAGAAAGGCTGGCTAGAACTCTGCAATGATGTAACGTTATGGCAATTTGTGTGTATTTTTCAGAGAAGCAAGTAAAGGAAGAAAATAATAATTCACACTGAGATTTCAAGTGAGCAAAACCAGGCTCTGGCAGCAGCTGTTGCTCTCATAGCTCCGGTTCAGACTGCAGATGTTGAGAGGCTGCTCTCAGCCTCACTTGGTAGGGATCTGAGAATTATAGGCTGACAGTAGAGGGAGGCTACAATATTAATATATAAAATTATAGTGGCCTGCTGTATCTGATTGGTTGTTGCGCTCAGATGGAAGAAAAAAAAAAAAACTTTAGCCAGAATTGATTACTTTTATAACCAGTTTCAAGTAAAAACCCCACTGACAAAGTGACTTATTCTTGGTCACCAGGGAGTTTACAGGTAAATACAGTACTTCCTTAGGTGGGTGTGGTTTGGGGCAACACTGAGGGCTGACTAATTATTTGTGACATGTTACAGAAGTATGTTACTGAATACAGCCACGTGTCTTTTTGATCACCTGGCCATGTGCATTTGTTTACAATGACGCCAGCAAGAAATCAATCAATAGAGCAATATAATGTTATATATCACAATGTTAGGACATGCATATTTGTGTAGTCTTACCCATCACAAACAAGAGATTACGGGTTACGGGGCGCGTTTGTGTCACGGTGTGCATAGACGAGAGCTGGGACGCCATGCAGGGCGGCGGCGCTGATTTTAATTTTGTTGTTTTTCAGCCAAGATACGTATCAATAACAATACAAACTAGAAAAAACATTTCCAAGAATGGAAATGGTGTGAATGCTGTAAGCAATGCTGAATGAGCTGAAGAAATTGTTGAAAGAAAGAAAGAAAGATTGAAACAAGAGAGAAAAAAGAAAAGGACAGAAAGAAAGAAAGAAAGAATCAAACAAACAAAGAAGTAAAAAGACAGAAATGGAGTGAAAGAAAGAAAGAAAGAAAGAAAGAAAGAAAGAAAGAAAGAAAGAAAGAAAGAAAGAAAGAAAGAAATGGAGTAAAAACAAAGGAAGAGAAAAGGAGTAGAAAGAAAGAAAGAAACAATCAAACAAACAAAGAGGTAAAAAGACAGAAATGGAGTGAAAGAAAGAAAGAAAGAAATGGAGTAAAAACAAAGGAAGAGAAAAGGAATAGAAAGAAAGAAAGAAACAATCAAACAAACAAAGAAGTAAAAAGACAGAAATGGAGTGAAAGAAAGAAAGAAAGAAAGAAAGAAAGAAAGAAAGAAAGAAAGAAAGAAAGAAGAAAAAGAGAGAGGGGGATGATAGATAAAAAGAGGTAGATGGATGGATGGATGGATGGATAGAGAGGGAAGGATAGAAAAAGTGAGTGAAAGAAAGAAAGAAAGAAAGAAAGAAAGAAAGAAAGAAAGAAAGAAAGAAAGAAAGAAAGAAAGAAAGGAGACAGAGGGGTTAAAAAATAGGGAGGGGAATAGATAGATAGATAGATAGATAGATAGATAGATAGATAGATAGATAGATAGATAGATAGATAGATAGATAGATAGATAGATAGATAGATAGATAGATAGGACACATGTTAAAAGCTGCATCCTATGTCCCAGGCTCCACCTGTAATTGTACTACTATTAATAGAGTTGGAAAGACTAAACGTCTGAACTTAAATTCATGAGAAAAATATAAATTGTTGGAGATGTTTACATCAAAAGTATAAAATAATTGAGAGCCTGATGAATTTGAGCTGAAAACCTGTGTGTGTGTGTGTGTGTGTGTGTGTGTGTGTGTGTGTGTGTGTGTGTGTGTGTGTGTGTGTGTGTGTGTGTGTGTGTGTGTGTGTGTGTGTGTGTGTGTGTGTGTGTGTCTGGGTGTGTGAGTCTGGCGGTCTCTCTGTCTGTGTGTACATGTGCAGAAAGTAAAACTGTTGATAAGTGCCACAAAACTCCTCTCTCCCTAATGATCTGATTGATTACACCTGTGTGGCAGCCTGCCCTCAGAAGTTACCATGGCGACTACCATGCTTACATTTTACTGTGTGGAACAGTGTTGTGTTTGTGTGTTTGTCTGTTTGTGTATGTGTGCATGTGTGACTGTGTGTGAGCGTCTGTGTGTGTCTGTCTGTGTGAGTGTGATGCCTGTGTTGGGACATCCTCTGTCAGTCTGGTTTATCATGTGTGTGTGTGGGGCTGTGTTTAAAAACATCTTAACGAGCGGCCAGGCTGCACCTGCACTTGTTCTATTAATAGACATGATAACGAGCTGGCCACTACAGCTGGACCAACTGCACACAGAGCAGAGCAGAGCAGAGAGATTTGAGCTCAGTGCAGCTTCCAAAAACAGCCCAGTAAAAGAGAACCGTAACTCTTATCAGAATGTGGTCTGACTACTGGGGCAAGGAGACCTTCCTGAGCGAGCCAATGTGCATTAAATGTTTGTAGGGCAAAAACTTTTCTCAGGGTCGCAAGGTAGAAAAGGGGGGCATTTCTGTTTTTCTAAAAAAATCTGCTCCTACTTTTATATTGAAGTGGATGAGCCACTGGAGCAGGTCTAGCTGCATAATTAGGCTCACTGAGACAATTCTGTAAATCTGTCTGCTGTTTTGAACACATCAGATGAGACACGACAAGTGTGGCTACAAACCGGTGAGGAAATCATGTGTCTAGAGTTTAATTTGTGGCCGTGCTGGCAATTTATCCAGAAAAAATCCTGAATGTTTTTTCGATCCCTCTCACTCTAACGATGATGTCACTCACTCTAAGCCCTGCTCGTTAAGCGCAATACACAACCATTATAAAGTTGGATTTTGTGAAAAATTTTAATGATTTTAAAACAGCCAACAATCTAAAACTGTTGAAGATATCAATACGGGAACAGTCATACGGGAATAGATTAAAAGTTTGTCTACAATTTAAAAGACAAATGGAGTCTGTGGGAGAAAGTATGCTGACGTTTTAGAGGTTCAAAGAAGTAAGAAGATTTTAAAAGTTTGAAGACGTTTTCAATGCATTCCTATGGGAAAAAGTTAAATATTTTAAAAAGTATAAATAGTATAAAAGAGAAAAGTCATAGCACCCTTGTCCTGAAAAAGCCACACGTTTTGATATATGAATGGTTGAAATAGCACAAAGTATGAAGGAGTAGAAGATGTCTGAAAAAGGGTGAAAGTAGTAAGAATAATAAGTATAAAGAAAATGGCCGAACTGAATAACAATAGTGTGAATGCTTCCAGCATTCACACTAATAACTAATTTTATGGAACTGATCAGCCTGTTAATTAGTGAGAATTAATTCAAAGGATATTAGCTACAGTTCTTTGTGTTGACATATGACCTCACAGCAGAGGAGGGCCGTAGAATAAATTTAATAATGCACCACTTTGTGTCTCAGAATTTGTTTAAAGTAAATAAATTGCTTAATATATTTCATTTGCAGACACAATGACAGCTATGATTCCATGTTTGCAAAAGGGCGTCATCTACAAAAATAGTGGAGCATTCAGGCCTGTTACTGAAAAACAATATGTCTGCACAGGTAACACTTCTCTTCTCTTCTCTTCTACAGACTCTCCTAACACTTTCCTCTTTCTTCACACACCACAAATGTTCCCTCTTTATGCCTGGCTAGCCCATCTAATTATCTCCAACCCTCCAAGGCAATTTCCAAACAATGTGTCATTTATTCCTTTTCTGTATTTCTGTACTCTGCAGTGGCATCTACCTACCTGTCAGCCTGACTGTCACCAGTTTTTTGTTTCTGCTTTCTCTCTGTCTATCTGCACTTTCTTCATTGTGAGGAGGAATTGTCTACCTGTCCTATGTTTAGTTTGCCTGGCTTGCATTGTGTCTGTCAGACTCACTGTCTTTACCCATTGTAGTTGACAGCCACACCTGTCTGCTAAGTACTAAGCAGTGTTTCTCCTGTCTCTCTCTGTTTGTGTAGTTTGCAGTCTAGGAGTGTGTTAGGCTGGTCGGCTGTGCTGTTGCACCGCGTGTCTGATAATCATTGCGACACATACAGACCATTGGTGCCTTGACCTTGTCTGGTGCAGTGAAGTCATCTCCAACAACATTTTCCTCAGCCCTGCCTTGGCCTTGTGCTGCTCTGCCGTGTGCATTTGAATGAATGGATTTGTGAATCCAGCTCCTAACGCATGACAAGGATTTAAAAGCATATAGTTTTTGGAATGGTTTATTTCAAATGCAACACCTTTAAATGTAGATCCCAGTCCTCCTCTAAGAAAATTGAACTCCAAAAGACTCAAGTGATTTGTCTTCCTCTACATGCTGCCATCATCCCTGGCTGTGACAGATAACTGGGGAAAAAAATATGAAAAAAGCTAAAACTATGACAAGAACTAAATTTTTAGCATTTTTCTACAATGTACTGGATAAAAAGAACACCACATTCATTAGCTTTGACTGCAGAAAAAGCAATCATGGCTGTATATTCTTATAAGGGTAAAAGAAAATCTTCAGTGTTATTCCACCAATTTTTTTGACCTGTACTCCTTCTGACTGTTAAAGTTTCATGATCAATTCTGGATTACCCTTTCAGACTTTTACATTGGAGTGAAAGACCAAACTGGCAGTGTGGGGAGAAGATGACATATTTCAGTTTAACTCATTCTCACAGCTACATTGTTGATACAGAATTGATTTTTTCCCCCCAGAATGTAGGCTAGGTAAATGTGTTTTCTATCAAAACATATCACAACCAAAACTCAGTGACATGCAGACTTTGAAAAGTGAGGCTGAAATTGGCAGGAAAATCCTACAACTGTCCCATTCATTCAAGTGTTATAGAAACCAGAAAATCAGAAAAGAGAGCATTTCTAAAATGGCTGCACATTCTACATCTTCACCGCTACAGTAAAATATCTTATATAATTGCATTCATCAGTCTCCTCTCAGAAAATGTAAATCCTATGATAATAGTCTTTGATTGGCAAATCAGAGTTTGGAAGTTGTGAACCCTGTTTTAACCAGGTGTAACTAAGCAGTTACTGTCACTATGGCAACCATTAACTGCAGCCAGCCACACGCAGCTGATTCAAATCTAACAAATTAGACTTGCACACATAGATACACAGATAAGCACACCAGAGACACACAAAGACTTTGTTTGTGTAGCTAATAAGCTTCAGCTGTTCCCAAAACTTTGGACCTTAGCTGTGGAGGATGTGCAACCTCCCTCTTCTTAAACATTCTCAAACTTTAATCAGGTTACACATGTAGATAAGGACAAAGAAGGAGAACCTCTGCGCTTCAGCTGATGGACTGGTGCATTTAAGGTGCTGACTCCACGTCGAAACGTCAGCAACTGCACCTTAATAAATTGTTTAAAGCCCCGGCATGGAGCTTTTAACTGGATACGCAAAAGTCTCTGGTTTCTGCTGATGTGCCTCTGTTACTTACAACAGCAAATGAGCCCATCAGTGTGAAGATACGCTATTTCTAAGTAGGACCACTGACGAAACGATACGAATAGATACATTACCTCATCCATATGCACGCTGCAGATAGCTGCTAAAAAAAAAAAAGTTTTCAAAGGAAGTCCCGTCTTCTTTACGTCGTTTCCAAAACAAATCTACACGCGCCGGCCAGACAAACGTCTTCACGACAGTGGGAAATGTAGTCTTCATTCCGGCAAAATACTACTACCGCTTCCGTCCACAGGGGCCGCCAAAATCAACACTAAATGAAAAGTCTGTACAGGGGCTTTAAACTGACCGTGTGCTTCGGCATCCTTTCCTTACACATGTAGATACTTTGACTACTTTAACGTTTGGGGAAATGTGGCGATTTGCTTTCTTGCTAGGAAGTACGGTACTAATCGTCTGTCTGCTTATCATAGCCTGTGGCTGGCTACAGCTATCTCAGGCCTTGTTTGCATGACAACGCTCGTGGATGAAAACAGCAAAATATTTAATCAGATGTGCCTTTCGTTTAGACGGCTACAGGATTTTGGGGGCTTGAAAACGCAAATAACTGAAACCACCCTCCAGAGTGGAAATCTTAAAAACGCTCCGCCGTTGCGTCCCCATGTAAAGGGTGAAAACGCAAAAGTCTGCTCTGATTGCTATGACCTGTGGAGGGCATGGAGGGCAGCATTACGATGGCCGGTGTACAGCCTGCCGGAAATCAAGAAGAAGAAGAAGAGGAAAACATTCTGGGTTGTACACAGGCGTGTGGACTTGGTGGTGTTGTGTGGCACACTGCCACCAAGGCGCCTGGCGTGCATACAACGTTGACTTCCACAGACTTTTGCGTCGCCGTACACATGCAGATTTCCACCCCAAAAACACTCATCTAAATGCGAAATAAAAAGTGAGAACACAATGCTAATTTTGCGTTTTCTGTTCAGATCGTTTCCGTGTAAACGTAGCCTTAGTTAAGCATAAAGACAATACATAATGGGAAACTAGCTGAATATGTCCAAAGATATATAAATATAAAAACATCTTACACCTTCTCAAAGGTTCAGTGTCCCATTTTGTTTGATAATACACAGCAACCTAAGTTTGTCAATGTTGCTAAACAAGAAATAGCCCAGCACATAAGCCACTGTTACACTGCAACATGTCATTTTTACACTTTGAGCAGCTGTTTCCCCTCAGTTCCACTCATCACGCTAAACTAAACGTAATATCTGGTGGCTCAATCATCACGTTGAACAGTCTTCAGGTGAGACTGGTATCAATCCTCTCATCTAAATATCAGCAAGAAAGCAGAGATGAATATTTCTCAAAATGTCAACTACTCCTGTAGGACAATGTGTCCCTTTTTTAAAAAAATCTGTGCTCTCTCAGTCTAGTCTAATAGTCTCCCACCAATAATGCATCACTTTTACTCCACCACTGAGTGGATTTGTGTGGAAAATGTGTATTCACTTATCTTTTCAGATGTCAGAAGCTGTAAGTAATGGTCTGGCAGCAAGCTGTGGGAAAGACAACACGATTCATTTCTGCTCTACGAGGTTTGGGAGAGAAAAGGCCGTGGCAGCGAGTGTGGCACTCTTCAGGAAGCCTTTTCAACACTGCTGATGCTCTTACTGTGAAGGTTTCATCACCCTTGCTATTAGCCAAGATTTTTACGACACTGAAAAAAAGACACTCCTCAAGGACTGCTGTCTGCAATTGGGCTCTTAGTGAACTAAGAGCTCAGACTATAGATGTAGCTTCGTGCTAGTCCAACACAAACCTTAAGACTTATCCACAATTAAGTTCTAAAATCTCTCAGTGAAGATTGACTAAAATAGAGCAAATAAGGATATTTATCAAACAAGCTGATATTATCTAATATCACTAGATTTCTAGAAGCTGGCTTAATGGTTGTGACTAAAGATGAGTAATGCAAGTGCTGGACTTCCCAGCTGTGGTTGGGATCCCAGATTTATTTGCACACAGTTGTTGGAGAATGCTGTCTAACATGTCGGTCCAAAATCCCCCAGGTGTTCAACTAGGTTATCTGGTGTCTGTGAAGGCAACAACATCACATAACATTCACATCATTTCCACTCACATTACCAGCACCCAGAAATTTAAGTAGATGTATGGATTCACTGTTTTATTCACACTTGTACATACACATGTAGTATATGCAGCATGCAAACAAAACCACAATCTGCAGTATGCGAAAAATTCCCGGATGTCGTACTGATACGGAAAATCTCCAGTGTGCATCTGACCAGTCTACATCGCGTACTGTATCCCACAATGCAATGTGCCCCGACCTCTAACCCTAACCAAAGACGGGTTAGAGTAATGAAGTATCTTTGCTCTGTATCGTAACCATCGTAACCAACTTAGTAAAATAAAATAAAATTTAATGTAGACTGATCGGTTCATTGTAAAACATTTATTAATTGATGTAAATGTGGTGATCTCTGTACATACAGAGCCCCGAGGCAGCACTGCTCTTCTGTCCAATACACACATACGGCTTCACTTTTAATGGGGTGACTGCCACAATTGTTAGATTTCATCAATGAAACCAACATTTATCTCCTAAAAAGAATTTAACCTAAACTCGTAAACTCGCTGTTCACATGACTGTTTTCAGCGTCATCTGACGACTGCGTGGGAAACTCGGACTCCGAATTGCAGCACATTATGCAGCACACAGCCTGTTCAAGGCAATGGAGAGATACGTAGGTGGGCTCATTCTTTTTGGTTTTTAACGCTTCATCACCCATAAGCATTAAAAAACTTAAAAACGCATGTGTATTTTTCCACAAATTCTGCCCCAAGTCCCATTAACTGTTTTCTTCACGTGTGCAGTGTCCACCTCTTTTGAGTTGGATGTTTGGAGAGATGCGGTTAAAATTAATCACAGTTGCATGACGCAGACTCACAGTGGACACCAGCCTGCACTGGCAATGGAGTTCATACCGTTTGCCAACAGAAGACACGATTAAATTCCCAGTACAAAAACACATTAAAGATGCCTGCATGGCAGAAAGGTAAGTCTTCACTCACCTTCATGTGTCAGTGCAGGATTTTGACAGTTAACTTCAGCAACAATACAACCTGCTGAAGAGACTCACAGCAGCTTTGATCATGAAAGAAGAAGTGTAAATTTAAAAAGAAAGTGTCATTTAATCTCATTCATTAACAGCCAATGAATTAAGAACTGTTAAGAACAACAACAAACACAGCGTCTGAGAAATTGAATTAGTATACCAGAACTTACTGAAGACAAGCTTAGTTCCCCTGATATGTTTTTCTTTTTTTTACTTTCACATCTTGACTGTGATGTTTCCTTATCTAGGCTCATTACACATCCTACACATAACTGCTTTCCTACCTATTCAAGGTTTAATTGAGTGAATGACTACATTTGATGTGTCGTGGGAGTTCAATAACACACCATCTCGTCATGCTGTCATTGTCTTTAATTTACAAAGTTTAGGTTTTCCTTTGTAAGTGGAAAACAACTGCTGCATTGATTTAATTTAACTTGATCGTTAAGCAGCCTGCTTCATTCAGATTGTTAAGATCATTAAGTAGCTTTTCTTTATAACTGTTTCCTGTTTTTGTAGTACATCTGCAAGTCTGGTCACTTCCCTGCTGCTTCCCACAGCTTCTTCTTTTCTTTTTTTCTCCCCACCGAGAGGAGAGTGTGACACCATTCAATCTGTGTAAGTGCACTATAGTACAGTGTTTCCTCATACGTATAGCTCCTTCTATTTTTTTTTTTTTTTTTTTTTTGTACAAATTGTCGCAGATACACTGCTGCATGTCTTCCGTCCATTCATCTCCTCATAGCGCTGTTTGTTATTGGCATTCAGACACACAGAGCGAGAGAGAGAGAGAAGCGCGCATGCTGCAGCAGTGCGTGGTGAAAGTGAAAGTTGTATGGTCCGATCATGATGATGATGTCTGATTGGCGAATGACTGTTCGGGGGCGGGGTTTTGCGAAAGGTCAATTGGTCTCAAAATGAAAGTGGTTAAACCATAAATAGTGACTGGATCCCACCAAATTTTATAGGCTACAGTGCCCACTCATTCCATAGGAACCTGCCTCTGTAGCCTACATTTATATAGTGTCCGAATTTACCCTGTAACCCATCTAATTGAAAATAATTGAAATAATAAAATAATTTAATGGTGGTTGGTTGTCTTTAAATTGATGTTAGTGGAGTAGTGCGAGTAGCTGCGCTAAAAATAGGTAGGCTATGTTAGCTGAGGCTAGCTCTAATGTTATCATTTGAAAAAATCCGTAGGGATATGAAATTAATGCCATTTCAAAAGCACTGCACATACATTATTTGTGATAACTGATGAGATATGTTGTTATTTGCAGTGCTAATTTCTGATAAAATGTAAACCACCTCCTACAGTATATTCCACTAAACCATCAGACATCAACCACTTTCTGATCTTACCGTCACTCCAAGAGAACTGCTCGTCAATAGCTAATTGGCTAATCCACCAGTCTGCCTCCTTTATCAAACCTGACTTACTGTCACTTGCAAGTCAGACACTGAGACTGTACACACACCACCAGCATTATCTTACTAATTAACAAAGCATTAAGCACTGAGCTTACACAACCTGTGGCACGGCTCATTAAACCAGCAATAAACATTAGAATGCTATAACACAGAGCTTAAAGCAGATGTCTGTTCCTCGTCTGTACAGCCACAAAACACCTGAGCAGTCTGAACTATCTGCCATATAATGAAGATGTAGCTCTATTTTATTCTTCAGATTCGACATCCTAACATGGAGAACAGGAGCTCAGTGTACCTCAGTGTGTGGGACTGACACTAAGTGATCACATTGTTCCAGAGTCACTATGTAACGTTTTCCTCTTTCCTCTTGTCCTTATGCTCTCCTTGTCCTTCTTGTCTTTTGTTTTCAATAAGGAAATTGTGGAGAGCATGAAGGTCACTAAATCTCCAAGCAGAAATTATTTTCATTTTACAACACTCTATCCTACTTGTTAATTATTAAGTTTGCAATTCAGTCATAAAATACTGAAACTATTTCTTCAAGGCCATGATGTGAAGTCTTCAGAACTGCCCAAGAGTCAGAAACTCAAAGATATTCAATTAAAATATTTCTTATTGTTGTTGTGACGACAACTGCACAAATTCTGACCTTCAGTTCATCTGCTACTATTCATTTTCATCCATTTAGCACTGACATTCAAATAACGTCACCTTGGCATTTATAGCCCACTGAGTACCATAAGATGGATGGTTGGTTCCAAAACCAACACCTGCTGTAGCCTTCTCATCCTGCCCAACAGTACACATAGGGCCGGATTTACTAAGATCCCAGATAGCGGGCACTATATTGTTTGCGCCCGCTATAATATTGCGAGTTTGGTTAGTGCACGCAAAACAGGTGATCTACTAAGAGTAACCCGCTAAATGAAAACACGTGCAAACCGCAATATGTAAATGAGGGTTTTGCGCGTGTAATCGTTATCGCCATGGAGAGAGTGGACAGAGAGCTGGACGGATGAAGGGACAGAATGACATTTGATCCGATGCATACAATGACAGCATGTGTGTTCATCTCTCTCGCGCTCTGTTTAGATAAATAAACACAAATCGCTACAGGGCCCAACTCGTCATATAGTGACGAACAGGCAGCAGCTGCAGCGACAATCACGCACCTATAGTGTGCCGCCCATGATCCAGTGGATTAATAGAGAGCTCAGGTGGGACACACGGATCTAAACGCTCTGACCACTGACCAGAGGGATCAAAGACGGGTGAAGGCAGTGGTGACGTGTCTCAGTCCGGGACCGGGACTGAGAGACGGAGCTGAGCAGCCAGGTACTGGAGAGGAAAGGAGAGGAGAGGAAAAGAGAGGAGCGCACTGCAGGACAGACGTGCCCCGTGCGTAACGGCCGTAAAAGACTTTTAACACGGCTGAAAAACTGTTACAAAATTACCCAGACGTGAGGAAATGAAGAGATGTAAGATCACGGGGCTCTGACAGGTATCAAATCAATAAACGCATACGTTTTGGCAAAGTTGTACATGGTTTTAGACGTGGTGAATAAAGACGCAAAAACAGCCACCGCAATCTCTTCCTGGTTTAGTAAATCACATTGCACGCGCTAAATAAATCTATTTGCATCTACTCCTCTCAGTATTGTGCACGTTCTGGCTGAAACGCCATATTCATCAAGGCAAACACGCTAAAATCAGGGGTCTCAAACTCCCGGCCCGGGGGCCACATCCGGCCCGCGGCCCCCCTACATCCGGCCCGCGTCTTGACGTAAAAAATAAGGCTGTCAAAGTTAGCGCAAAAATGCTTTTAATGGCACTATTTTTTTTTTACGCGCGATTAATGCGCTAACCTCGGGTCGCTCCGTAGTTTTGGGAAACAGAGAAGCTGCTTCTCTCCAGACGTGGCCACACAGGTCGGCAGCAGGGGCTGTCTCTCCAGGTCGGTGTACGTGTCTGTGTCTGAGTGTGTGTGAGTTACTACGGTTACCGCGGCGCTCCCGTCCCCCGGATATTTCTGCAGCTGGATTTACATGATCCGGTCTGAGACATGAAACTCATGGACTGAGGAGTCGTCCCACTGCGCTCTGCACGTCACACCGACGACCGTGCATTTGTACTGTGAGGAGTTGCTCTCTCTGCCCCGTGGTCAAACGGTGATAATCCACTGCAACATGTTGCTGTTGCTGTTGTTGACGTTATTGTGGTTGCGCGCGACGTAGAGCTGCCGCTTCGACAAGCGAGTTTTTTTCCCCCCTCAACTGCCCGTTCATTCAGCCTGGTGAGGGAGGGAGGGGGGTGGAGGGAGTGGTGTGTGTGTGTGTGTGTGTGTGTGTGTGTGTGCGTGCGTGCGCGTGTGTAAGGGGGTGGGGGGGTGGGGGGCGCCGTTTTATAATGTTACAGAAAACCTGCATGTTTTTTCTCCTCATGTTCCTACACTAGAGAACTTGTTCTTGTCACCAAACGAGGATGCTCTCTCTCTGACAGATGATTTTTAAATATCATGAAAATGGTATTTGGAAAGCATGGAAAGCATAAGAAACGTCCAGATCTGGATGTTTCTCATGCTTTCCATTCATATTGCTGGTATTTCAAGCAAAAATGAAAAAGATGCGATCAGGAAATTTTGAGATTAATAGCGATTAAAAATTTGAATCGTTTGACAGCCCTAATTATCATACAATATTTGAAAATAAACCCCGTTTTCAGAATTTTTTTTTTTTATATACTTGTCTCGAACACTGAAGTGGCCCCCCACTGAGATGACAGTGCCAGCAGTGGCCCCCAGCTCATTTGAGTTTGAGACCCCTGCGCTAAATGGATCGCACGTGCTATTTTGCCCGTGTGAGGGACGCAATCCTCGGTGCGTCCGGTTAGTAGATCAGGTTCCATTAAGCAATATTACCCGAGAGGGTGTGCTTTAACGTCATTTGAGCACGACACATGATGCTTGCGGACCTCGGCGCAAGCGCCTCGGTCCTGACCGCATCACCGAAGTTTAAGCACACCCTCGAGGGTAATATTGCGATTATACAACAATTACCAACAAAATAGAGCGTATAATTAAATAAATATTCATGTTGATGGACGTTTTGCTCTCAAAATTTAAAGTTTTTTGCGAGTGTGCTTCCCGTTTCCATGGAAATAAATGGGGTCTGACTAATAACTGAAACACAATCAGTCACGTCAGTAGACTCCTATGTGTAATGGAACCTAGTTCACCTCTACAGCAAATAGTCCGAACCTTAGTAACGACCTAGCAACAGAAATGATTTTCTAGTCCCAGATGAGTGAACTCTGAGCTGACGTTCATGTTTTAACGCGGTCTCGGACTTTCCCGAACTAAATCAACACTGCACAAACTCGCCCAAGTTATAACAAAGATACCGTTTTTTTTCCTTTCACATATGTGGGTCATTATCAAAATACGGTGAAAAACATGTCCCTGCACTTTCCAGACACACAAATGCTTGAAAATTTAAAAAGATCATCCACATTAAACCAAAATTATGTAATTTAAAACCATTTTAAATGATGATGATAATTTCAGTTTATATATTTACTGTTTTGTTTTATTTTTTCAGTTTTGATTTCCTTTGTACCTAAAAAAACACTTGTCCCACTGCCATGGTTCAACGCTATTGGACAGTGTAAAAATATTTCCTCTTTTTTGTTTAAAAAAAAAAAAGTGGTCAATAATGAGCAAACACTGGGCTTAATATATGAATAAAATTAAATCTAAATTGGCTGTTTAATAATAAAAATATTTTTAAAAGAATTCTGTCCTTCGATTTGGTGTCATTGGTGTTACTGGTATCACAGACCATTATTTTGAAAGGTTAAGAATATGTAAGAGAACTCCCAAGGTCAGAAAGAAGAAGAAGAAAAAGAGCCATTTAAGACAATACATTGTGAGTGTCTCTTTCATGAGTAAAAAGTAAGATATTTCACATTAAAATGTCATTTTTCAACGTGGTTCTTTTTTTGTGTCATTGGTGTTACTTTGATTTGCGCTATAATTAAATATTTTTATGGAAAAAAAACAGTTTAATAAGTATAATTTATAGATTTTAAGGTGCTGACTCATGCTGGCTTTGAGCTAGCTTGGACACTATTTTGTGTAATTAGCCTTTTATAGATATTTGTCATTGGTGTTACTGTCATTGGTGTTACCATGTGGTAACACCAATGACAGAAAACTCAATACGTTTGATAGATGAAAAAAAAAGAAAAATATTATAGTTGTCCATTATAGTTGGTAACATGGTCAACATGCTAATAAATAGTTCCCACTAAATTAAATTTGTGAAAACTGAATTAAAATTTTTTACTTTTTTGACTCGGAAAACCGTATTTTGATAATGACCCATGTAGCTTCTACAACCGCAAACTCGCATGTAAATGAAGTTATAGCGCCGTGTCGCCGACACAGCTGATAGAGAAAGCCAAACGATTACTCCAGATTATTTAAAAGCCCAAAAGGCGCAAGCGAGAGAGAGGGAGAGAGAGAAACATACAGGTAATCACCTCCGTTTTATTTCAATGAAAATATTCAGCTCCAGGCCATATTTTAAAAAACATATTCACCGCGATCACAACTCGTGTCTCTCCGACTTTGTAACGTTACACACATGGGAGGGAGACAATCCTCTCGGCTGTAACGGGGAAGTTTACAATATATTAACAAAAAATAAAATAACATAATTGTTCTATAAATGTGACTTTGGCAGCTGTCAGGAACAACCTACAGGAGGTCAATGTAGTTTGTGATTTATTTTCACGAGTAATAAATGACGTTTTTCAAAATAAAAGGGGGAAAAGTCCATGTTGCCATGGAGATGTGTAAACAACATGACATGGCGAAGTAATATTTTCAGTGATAAGGCAGCCGTGCTGTAATGCTGATTTGAGCACGTTCTAAATGTCTTATTGACCAATCAGATTGCTTGGTCGGAACTACTTGTTGTATAATATGTGTTTGCGCGTGCAATCACGTTTGCACACGTTTTAATACACGCAAACCTTTAGTAAATCCGGCCCATAATAATCTTTTTTTTTTTAAAGTATATTTTTTTTGGCTTTTTGCCTTAATTTGATAGCATAGTAGAGATAGACAGGAAAGGGGGAGGCAGAGGGAGGGGGAATGACACGCAGGAAAGGTCTGCCCGACGCGGGATTCGAACCGGGGCGCCTGCGGTGAGGACTGTAGCCTCTACATGGGGCGGCCGCTTTACCCACTGCGCACACATAATGATCTGGCTTGTTCTCCCTACTATTCCTGTATGCACGATCTGATATCACCAAGTAAACAACAGCCCAGGACTAACCCCAACCCTAAACCTAACCGGTTGGTTATAACAGCGCTCCTGGGCTGTTAATTACTTGGTGATATCAGATCACGCATTCCTGTATATGACCCA
>NW_028220197.1:0-8896 GCF_045865225.1 Trachurus japonicus | reverse complement strand
CCCTTGGATGCATGAGCTACCAATACCTACACTCTTCCATGAGTGGGGTCAAAAATGACCCCAATTAGAATCAATGCGTTTTTGCAATGAATGTCTTTAATTTTGGTTAAAAATGAGGGTTTTCATTATATTTTGGTCAACAAAAGAGTGATCTCATTTTTGACATGTTCATGTATCACTTTTTATTCACATTTGATCACAAAACAATCAATCAGGTATCAAAAATGTCAAAATCCATTGTTTGTGTGTCCGTCTGTCTGTTTGACTATGGAGGATAAACAGAGAACATTCAGTAGGTCTGGGGACCATAACACTGTCCACACATATGTATACACACAAACATCTCCTCTCTTCTCACTGTGTGCAGTGGGATCATTTGTTGGGCAAGGTCCACAGGAATCCTAGCTGGCCTCCTATAGCAGCCATGATACTTTAGATAAGAAAACATAAAAAGGACAATGTTTGAATGGCACACAAAACTACTGTATAAACCAATAATATGTAGCTATGTAAGTAAATGTCTGTGCATTTATATAAATACAGTATGTAAAATATAATATGTAATATGTATGTAAATACACAGACATGCATGCGCACACGCACGTGAACACACCATATACATACATCACATCAATAGTCAATAATCGTAGGCCCCTATAACGGGTTAGCTTTTATTACAGGGAAGTTATAGATATATTATGAGTCTCACTCTCTACACAACAAATGCAGTTATGTTATCTACCTTACTATACTAGCTAACATCAAAGTACTAACATTACTTTGCAGTTAAGCTAAATAATGTAACAACTTTGTAACAACTACTTTGTAACAACAAAGTAGGCAAATTTGATGACAATAATACTAACGTTATACTCTATCACAGAAAAGTCATGGATGTGGAAAATAAGTTCATGAATGGAGATAATACTTACATGTACAGTATGTTGCTGTGTAAAAATGACCTCCTGGGTGGTGAGACTACGGACATCAGATGTGTAAATAGGACAGTAACAGTATACTGCCAGTCAGTGTTGATAAGAATCAAAGGTTCCTTGGAAATTCCATAGGAAATGCTTGGGGTCATTTTTGACCCCACTTATGGAAGAGTGGGGTAGTGATACAAAAACTGCAATTTCTTAAAATTAATGAAATATTTTTTAAAAATACAAATGGCCTCATGTCACAAACATGTTTTATGAGGAATACCTGGAATATGATATTATAATTACTTTTAATTTCAAAGATATTGAAGAATAACAAGCCATGGGGTCATTTTTGACCCCACTTATGCATCTAAGGGTTAAGCGAGCTACACACCTCCTGTTCCCACTCTGTCAGGAGAAGGGTTTGGAGTTTAGATATTACACTTAAAATCAAATGGAAGTTTGTTGTGTGCGAACTGATGGGCAGTTATTTTAGTACCAATTGATATGCAGCACCTGTCCTGCTTTCCCTTTTGAGTAAGTGTATGGTGTCATGAGTGTGTGTGTGTGTGTGTGAGTGTGTGTGTGTGTGTGTGTGTGTGTGTGACTCATGCCAGTCCCTCTGTGATGATCATCTATTGTGAGCGTGGCAGCAGCCCGAACACTTGACTGCACCACTGTTAATTTCTCTCTCAGTGCATAAATTAATAGTTCATAAATAAGCGAATAAATTAAAGAATGGATGGGAGGAGAGAGAGGGAGGAGAGGAATGGGGGCAGGAAAAACTTTCTCATCAGAAAAATTTAATTTCTCACTCCGACACCCACGAGAATGGGGGGAGGGAGGCTCGGGCGGCGCGTAATGGATGTGGGTGTGTGTGTGCGCACATGTGTGCGTGTGCAAAAGGGATTCATTTTCAGGCTTTCTATCACACCCCTCTGAGCACTGACATGTTGGCGTGTTTCTTTTTTTTTTTTTCTTTTCCCGAGATCCACATTCGACAAACATCTGCGCCTATTACTGAACACACACACCACTAAAGGCCTGACAGAGTAGCTCTCTGTTTTTTCAGTGTGAGGAGCCGTGATGTTGATGCTGCAGTGCAGCTTCAACTCTCCGTAGCTTAGCTATGGGTATGTTGATAACAACAGGCCAGGATTAGCCCTGCACTACATGAGCAAGATGTGCAATGACACTGTCCAATATTGAAATGACCATATGACTTGCGATAAAGAAGCAAATATTTAAGTAGAGATGGGGACAGAATTCTGTACTTTAATTGGTACCAACCGAATTCCCACCAAAGTACTGAGTATCGATTCATGTGAAGTCAAACGGTACCACATTTTGGTACCTGAACGCACCTTCACATCGCCTGCGTCAGCGAGAGTGGAGGAGTGTCTGCCTGAAGGTGAAGCCCCACTCTACGCCACAATATTGTGGAATTGTGGGGATCCACTGGCGTTCGTTGCGTCTGTTTAATTTTCTATGGGACACGTCAAACCGTTATTGATCCCCCCCACAAAGCATTTTGGGTAGGCGGAGCGTCAAAAAGTTAACCACGGTTCAACTTTATGCAAATGAATCCTCAGGAGAGGTCACGTAGAGAGGCGTCTTGTCCAGCAAAGAAATCACGGTGCCGCGCCGCAAAGGTGATACCTGATCACGACAGTGGTGGCAACACAGCAACATGATAGATAGATAGATAGATAGATAGATAGATAGATAGATAGATAGATAGATAGATAGATAGATAGATACTGGAAGGCTCGAGGGTGTGGCTCCATTTCTCCAAACTTGATGCAGACTCGCTGCAACTTCTGTGATGCCAAGTGTAAGGCCAGCTACAGTAATACTGTACCTTAAACCCAAGGAAACACATTAATGACTATTGAAGGACGAGAGGTTGTCATCCAAAAAATTCAGAAGTTTTTACTATTTTTTTTTATAGACAAAATAACTTTAATTACCACACATACAAACAGGTACTGTATGTGGTACTGTAGCGGTTTGAATGTGAAAGGTACCCATCCCTAGGTTTAATTGTGCATGTTAGTACAGTTCCTGTGTCTGAAGCTGCCGTACCTGCCTAACACTCGACATAGTTTACAACTAGTCTGATAGTTATTGTCACTGACACTGTCGATCCAAGTGTTTGAATTTCCCCACCCTTGTCTGTGATTAAACCACCAGTGAGTGGGGCAGCTATTCACAGAATGCAGTTGGAATGATGGTGCATTCAAGACCATTTGGAAATATGAGAAATACTGTACGTCCTATATTGGCTCAAAACGGGACGCAGCATTTAATCCTCAAATGTGGGACGATTCTGATTCATAAAGGAGGGGTGGCAACGTGCTGGAGACATGTCGTTGCTTCAACTCACGGCCTCCATTCAGAAGGACACACACACACACACAAGCGGCTCAGAAAGCTGTCGCACGCTTGTTACTATGACAAATTAATTCATCTCACAGACATTTTTTCCATAGCACGTGCAATGTTGCGCCATGATTGTCAGCCCCAGTGGGTTTGATCTTAACCCCATGTAGCTGCTCCTCTGTATGAACCTCAGGGACTCGTGGTTAGTGAAGGCTGCAGATGAGGGCCGGCTCTAACATCCTTGTAGAAATACTGGCTGTGTCTTAACATAAAGCGCATTTGATTTTGTCATAAAAACAACAAACACATTACACGCATGGGAACAATGTCCAAGGTATCATTTACGTTTATGGCAAATACACTTCATCTTGATGTAACGGAGTCGGTTCATAGCAGTTTCACTGTGATATCACAAGGCTTTATTTTACAGGGCTGGGCGAGAGGAAAGAAATATTATTGTTATTGTGTTGTGTGTGTGGAATATCAGCAATAGCAGTAAACAGCAGTATCAGTATCTAACATGGCTGGATGTTTGGGCGGTGGATGGATTTATACAGCTTACTGGAGAGCAGCAGCCCTCTAGTTAAGGTATATATATATATATATATATATATATATATATATATATATATATATATATATATATATATATATATATATATATATATATATATCTCTATATACTCTAGATAAATAGTTTGCCCTGATCCAAGTGCAGCTGATTTCCCATGATCACCTTCATCAGCTGATGATGAACTCATGTGAGTGGTGTTAATTGACCTCATGTTCTGTTCAGAGATGACTTTTGGCAGCTGGTGTGATTAGGATGCAAAGTGGAACTTGATAAAAGTATCCTCATGGTGAACCCCCCCCCCCCCTCTTTGTATCCTGGTTCCTTTTTGTTGCTTCAGACTGTGGAGAGTTAAAACTAAAAGCCTCCCTGTTCCATCCAAAATGTCACATCATTAAAATGTGATGAAGTGAACTTTAACTGTGGTTAATAGTCGGCAAACATTGTTATGATTAGATGTTATTACATGTTTGACCGCTAGGCGGCAGTACGGGTTAGTAGTCAGCTTATCGTACCATATAGCACAGTAGAGCAAGACTGCATGGAGCCACATGTATGTTGTTAAGAACGTGAGACATTAAACTAAGTTACTTGCTATCAACACGGCCTCATCCTTGGAACACGAACATGACATGGTACCAGGAGTAAACTCGAATGAACGACATGGATTTAAAACCACCGGAAAGTTTGAAACTAACGGGGAACGTCGACGAGAACTGGCGCACCTTCAAACAGCGGTTTCACCTTTATGTTGCTGCTACGGGACTCGAGGAAAAGCCGGAGGCAAGAAAGGTAGCGCTGCTGCTAACAATAGCAGGGCCACAGGCCATAGAAGTATTTAACACGTTCGTGTTTGACAGTCCTGAAGATAATGAAAAGTTGGATGTAGTGCTTAGCAAGTTTGATACTCACTGTTCTCCGAAGAAGAACGAGACGTACGAGCGGTACGTGTTTCGGTCTCGTACACAGCGGCAACATGAGCCTTTTGATAGCTTCCTGACGGACTTGCGGCTAAAGGCGCAGTCCTGCAACTTCGCGGCGCTGTTGGACTCCATGGTCCGGGACCAGATTGTCTACGGCGTGGCGGATAAAAAGGTCAGAGAGAGGCTACTACGGGAGATGGAGCTGACGCTGGCAGGAGCCATTAAGATCTGCCAGGCCAGTGAGCTGTCCCAAAGGCACGTGAGGACGTTCAGCGAGATGTCTGCAGTCGCCTCGGCGCAGAGCGACAGCGCGGCAGCGGTTGGAGCAGTGTCGTATCAGCGGAGACGGCGCACACAGACCCGGCCTGCACAGCAGGAGGACGTGATGATAAACTGCACGCGCTGCGGCTCACAGCACAAGCCTAGACAGTGTCCAGCGTTTGGTAAGCAATGCTCCAGTTGCCAAGGCAAGAATCATTTTGCTAAACAATGCTTCTCCAAATGGAAAGAGGGGAAGAAAGAAAAAACTGTAAACTTAATAGACGAGCCTGATCTAAGTGACACGTTCTTTGTTGGAATGGTGAATTGTGAAAGTGAACAAATAAATAAGCCAGACAATGTAAATGATGTCACTACAGAAGATAAGTGGATAGCTCCTCTAATGATAAATGGGACTGTAGTCACCATGAGATTGGACACTGGTGCGAAAGCAAATCTCATAAGCATGTGTGATGTGAAGGCAATGAAAAATAAGCCACAAATAAAAAGAAAAGAATCTGGACTGAAAGACTACAATGGCGGCCAATCAAATGTTTGGGCACATGCAGGTTGAGTGTCACAGTTAAAGGAAAAGTGCACCACCTATTCTTCTTTGTTGTGAATGAGGGACGTGAATCACTTCTTGGCGACAGAGCCTGTGAAGAACTGGGGCTTGTGAAAAGAGTGCATCGCATCGTTCCAACCATAAACCCAACAACTGACTGTATGGACACAATTGTTCAGAACTTTTCAGATGTTTTTCAAGGGTTTTGGTGTTTTGCCCTTCACATATAAAATACAGTTGAAAGAAGGAGCCCAACCAGTTGTGCATGCAGCACGCAGAGTTCCGGCGCCACTGAAAGACTGCCTAAAGAAAGAACTCGACAGAATGATCATGCTAGGAGTGATCAAAAAGGTTAATGAGCCTACAGACTGGGTCAACTCACTGGTCATCACAAAGAAAAAGAATGGTGAGTTGAGAATATGTATGGACCCTAAAGACCTAAATGAGAGCATAAAGCGTGAACATTATCAAATACCTACACGTGAAGAGATCATCAGTGAAATGTCAGGTGCCAAATACTTCACAAAGCTTGACGCCTCACAAGGCTTCTGGCAGCTGAAACTGGATGAAAGCAGCACCAAGTACTGTACCTTTAATACGCCCTTCGGCAGATACTGCTTTCTCAGACTGCCTTTTGGAATCAAGTCAGCACCTGAAATATTTCACAGAGCGATGGAGCAGATCATCGAGGGCTTGGATGGAGTTCGAGTCTACATTGATGACATCATCATATGGGGGTCCACAGCCCAAGAGCACAACGAGAGGCTGAACAGAGTTATGGAACGCATACAAAAGTATGGACTGAAACTCAACAAGAGTAAATGTGAGTTTGGCGTTCAAGAGATCCTCTTCCTGGGAGACAAGCTGTCTGCACGTGGTGTCGAGCCAGATAAAGACAAAATACATGCAATACAGAACATGCCAAGGCCCACAGACAAGACAGGGGTGCTACGCATCATGGGGATGGTGAATTTCATAGGTAAATTCATTCCCAATCTGACAGCAAAGACATCATGCATACGAGAGCTTCTGCACAGGGACTGTGAGTTTAAATGGACAGTGAAACATGAGCATGAGTGGCAAAAACTCAAGGACACACTGAGCACAGCACCCGTGTTGTCATTTTATGACCACACGAAGAGGATAAAAGTGTCTACAGATGCTTCCAAAGATGGTATTGGTGCCGTTCTACTCCAGGCTGAGGGTGAGCACTGGAAACCGGTCGCCTATGCATCTCGGGCTATGACAAAAACTGAATGCCGATACGCTCAGATCGAAAAAGAATGTTTGGGACTGGCGTATGGTTGGAGCGGTTTCATAGCTACGTGTACGGCCTGCCGTCTTTCACAGTCGAAACTGATCATCGACCGCTGGTCGCCATCATCAAAAAGAATCTGAATGAAATGTCTCCACGGATTCAGCGGTTAATGATGAAGATGCAAAGGTATGATTTTGAACTGATATATACTCCAGGTAAACACCTAGTCCTTGCTGATGCCCTATCCAGAGCAACTACAGGCGACAGTGTGAGTGCAACAGACGAGGACATACAGTGTCACGTGAACATGGTGTCGGCTACACTGCCTGTGTCGGACACAAAGTCAAGACAAATAGCGGAGGCTACAGCAACGGATGCTGAGCTACAGCATGTCATGAAGAACATGGATGAGGGATGGCCAGCTGGTTCGTGTCCACAATTTTACCATGTCAGAGGTGAGCTTAGTACTGTGGATGGTCTGCTGTTGAAAAAGGGCATGATTGTTATTCCACGGGCTTTGAGAATGGACATGTTGCACAGGATACATGAAGGCCATCTCGGCATCGAAAAGTGCAAAAGGAGAGCGAGAGACACGGTTTTCTGGCCGGGACTGAACAAAGACATTGAAACACTTGTAAGTAAATGTGAAACATGCCAGAAACACAGGAACAAGCAGAGCAAAGAGCCTATGGTGATAGCTGAGGTGCCAACAGCACCATGGCACAAAGTAGGAATGGACTTGTTTCATCTCAGAGGTAAAGACTATTTAGTGGTAATGGATTACTACTCAAACTTCCCTGAGATGGCACTACTAACAAGCTCAACATCAACTTGTGTCATAACACATGCTAAATCTATCTTCGCCAGGCATGGCATCCCATACATCGTGGTGAGCGACAATGGCCCCTGCTTCAGCAGCAAAGAATGGCAGAAGTTTGCTGAGCAATATGATTTCAAGCATGTGACGTCAAGCCCACACTATGCACAGTCAAACGGGCAAGCTGAAAAAGGAGTTCACATTCTCAAGCAACTCCTAAAGAAAGCAGCTGACAGTGACTCGGATCCCTATCTGGCTTTATTGAGCTACAGAGCATCACCTCTTCAGTGCGGCCTGTCACCAGCTGAACTGCTGATGAAGAGGAAGCTACGAACAACATTGCCGAGTCATCAAAACGACAAATTAAAGCAAAAGAATCACTCAAAGATTGAGCATAAGCTACGACAACAGAAAATGATGCAAAAGTCATTCTATGACAGAACAACCAAGCATCTCCCTCCACTGACTAACAACGACACAGTCAGGATTGAGGATGCTGATGGATGGAGTACAAAAGCAACTGTCCTGCAAGAAGTTGCTCCACGATCGTACACAGTGAAAACTGATGATGGACAAATCCTCAGACGCAATCGTCGCAGTCTATTAAAGACTCCTCAAGGGACTGTTGGTGAGCTCAGTGTAACCTGTGGTGAATCTCAGGTAACTCCCACACCTGCTATGGACTGTAACACTGACTCTCACACACCTACTCCAAGCGAACCTGAGTTAAGAAGGTCCACAAGAGAAATCAGAAAGCCTGATAGACTGAACTTATAAACAAAGAAAATTCAATATGCATGTTAAAGATGTTGAACAAAATGTATATTGATTGATGTTGTGAATGTGTTCTAAATGGTATAGTGTTGGCTTAGATATGAGTTATGCAATCTGATATAAACTGTTATACTGCTTATGTGTTGCAGAGTTATGCTGAATGTGAAATGGTTGAAATAACTGACACAGCTAATGTGATAATTCATGTTAATGCATTTTGCCTTAGAAAAGGGGGGATGTTATGATTAGATGTTATTACATGTTTGACCGCTAGGCGGCAGTACGGGTTAGTAGTCAGCTTACCGTACCATATAGCACAGTAGAGCAAGACTGCATGGAGCCACATGTATGTTGTTAAGAACGTGAGACATTAAACTAAGTTACTTGCTATCAACACGGCCTCATCCTTGGAACACGAACATGAC